>NC_143050.1:41827500-42128333 GCF_057628025.1 Oncorhynchus mykiss | reverse complement strand
ATTTAATAGAGACAATAGATCTAGCTGGTCTGTCATAATATAATAGAGACAGTTGATCTAGCTGGTCTGTCATAATATAATAGAGACAGTAGATTTAGCTGGTCTGTCATAATATAATAGACAGTAGATCTAGCTGGTCTGTCATAATTCAATAGAGACAGTTGATCTAGCTCGTCTGTCATAACACAATAGAGACAGTAGATCTAGCTGGTCTGTCATAATATAATAGAGACAGTAGATCTAGTTGGTCTGTCATAATATAATAGAGACAGTAAATCTAGCTGGTCTGTCATAATTTAATAGAGACATTAGATCTAGCTGGTCTGTCATAGTATAATAGAGCCAGTAGATCTAGCTGGTCTGTCATAATATAATAGAGCCAGTAGATCTTGCTGGTCTGTCATAGTATAATAGAGCCAGTAGATCTACTGGTCTGTCAAAATATACTAGAGACAGTAGATCTAGCTGGTCTGTCATAATATAATAGAGACAGTAGATCTAGCTGGTCTTTCAAATTATAATAGAGACAGTATATCTAGCTGGTCTGTCATAATATAATAGAGACAATAGATCTAGCAGGCGTGTCATAATATAATAGAGACACAGAGACAGTAAATCTAGCTGGTTTGTCATAATATAAAACAGACAGTAGATCTAGCTGGTCTGTTATAATATAATAGAGACAGTAGATTTAGCTGGTCTGTCATAATATAATAGACAGTAGATCTAGCTGGTCTGTCATAATTCAATAGAGACAGTTGATCTAGCTCGTCTGTCATAATACAATAGAGACAGTAGATCTAGCTGGTCTGTCATAATATAATAGAGACAGTAGATCTAGTTGGTCTGTCATAATATAATAGAGACAGTAAATCTAGCTGGTCTGTCATTATATAATAGAGACAGTAGATCAAGTTGGTCTGTCATAATATAATAGAGCCAGTAGATCTACTGGTCTGTCAAAATATACTAGAGACAGTAGATCTAGCTGGTCTGTCATAATATAATAGAGACAGTAGATCTAGCTGGTCTTTCAAATTATAATAGAGACAGTATATCTAGCTGGTCTGTCATAATATAATAGAGACAGTAGATCTAGCTGGCGTGTCATAATATAATAGAGACACAGAGACAGTAAATCTAGCTGGTTTGTCATAATATAAAACAGACAGTAGATCTAGCTGGTCTGTCATAATATAATAGAGACCTCGAGACAGTAGATCTAGCTGGTCTGTCATAATATAATAGAGACAGTAGATCTAGTTGGTCTGTCATAATTTATTAGAGGCAGTAGATTTAGCTGGTCTGTCATACTATAATAGAGACAGTAGATCTAGCTGGTCTGTCATATTATAATAGAGACCTAGAAATAGTAGTTCTAGCTGGTCTGTCATAATATAATAGAGAAAGTAGATCTAGCTGGTCGCTCATAATTTACTAGAGGCAGTTGATCTAGCTGGTCTGTCATAATGTAATAGAGACAACAGATCTAGCTCGTCTGTCATAATACAATAGAGAGAGTAGATCTAGCTGGTCTGTCATAATATAATAGAGACAGTAGATCTAGCTGGTCTGTCATAATATAATAGAGACAGTAAATGTAGCTGGTCTGTCATAATTTAATAGAGACAGCAGATCTAGCTGGTCTATCATAGTATGATAGAGCCTGTAGATCTAGCTGGTCTGTCATAATACAATATAGACAGTAGATCTAGCTGGTCTGTCATATTATAATAGAGACAGTAGATCTAGCTGGTCTTTCATAATATAATAGAGACCTAGAGATAGTAGATCTAGCTGGTCTGTCATAATATAATAGAGACAGTAGATCTAGCTGGTCTTTCATAATTTAATAGAGGCAGTTGATCTAACTGGTCTGTCATAATATAATAGAGACAGTAGATCTAGCTGGTCTGTCATAATATAATAGAGGCAGTCGATCTAGCTGGTCTGTCATAATATAATAGAGACAGTAGATCTAGCTGGTCTGTCAAAATATACTAGAGACAGCAGATCTAGCTGGTCTGTCATAATATAATAGAGACAGTAGATCTAGCTGGCGTATCATAATATAATAGAGACACAGAGACAGTAAATCTAGCTGGTTTGTCATATTATAAAACAGACAGTAGATCTAGTTGGTCTGTCATAATTTATTAGAGTCAGTAGATCTAGCTGGTCTGTCGTAATATAATAGAGACCTAGAGATAGTAGATCTAGCTGGTCTGTCATAATATAATAGAGACAGTAGATCTAGCTGGTCTTTCATAATTTAATAGAGACAATAGATCTAGCTGGTCTGTCATAATATAATAGAGACAGTTGATCTAGCTGGTCTGTCATAATATAATAGAGACAGTAGTTTTAGCTGGTCTGTCATAATATAATAGACAGTAGATCTAGCTGGTCTGTCATAATTCAATAGAGACAGTTGATCTAGCTCGTCTGTCATAACACAATAGAGACAGTAGATCTAGCTGGTCTGTCATAATATAATAGAGACAGTAGATCTAGTTGGTCTGTCATAATATAATAGAGACAGTAAATCTAGCTGGTCTGTCATAATTTAATAGAGACATTAGATCTAGCTGGTCTGTCATAGTATAATAGAGCCAGTAGATCTAGCTGGTCTGTCATGATATAATAGAGCCAGTAGATCTTGCTGGTCTGTCATAGTATAATAGAGCCAGTAGATCTACTGGTCTGTCAAAATATACTAGAGACAGTAGATCTAGCTGGTCTGTCATAATATAATAGAGACAGTAGATCTAGCTGGTCTTTCAAATTATAATAGAGACAGTATATCTAGCTGGTCTGTCATAATATAATAGAGACAATAGATCTAGCAGGCGTGTCATAATATAATAGTGACACAGAGACAGTAAATCTAGCTGGTTTGTCATAATATAAAACAGACAGTAGATCTAGCTGGTCTGTCATAATATAATAGAGACAGTAGATTTAGCTGGTCTGTCATAATATAATAGACAGTAGATCTAGCTGGTCTGTCATAATTCAATAGAGACAGTTGATCTAGCTCGTCTGTCATAATACAATAGAGACAGTAGATCTAGCTGGTCTGTCATAATATAATAGAGACAGTAGATCTAGTTGGTCTGTCATAATATAATAGAGACAGTAAATCTAGCTGGTCTGTCATTATATAATAGAGACAGTAGATCTAGTTGGTCTGTCATAATATAATAGAGCCAGTAGATCTACTGGTCTGTCAAAATATACTAGAGACAGTAGATCTAGCTGGTCTGTCATAATATAATAGAGACAGTAGATCTAGCTGGTCTTTCAAATTATAATAGAGACAGTATATCTAGCTGGTCTGTCATAATATAATAGAGACAGTAGATCTAGCTGGCGTGTCATAATATAATAGAGACACAGAGACAGTAAATCTAGCTGGTTTGTCATAATATAAAACAGACAGTAGATCTAGCTGGTCTGTCATAATATAATAGAGACCTCGAGACAGTAGATCTAGCTGGTCTGTCATAATATAATAGAGACAGTAGATCTAGTTGGTCTGTCATAATTTATTAGAGGCAGTAGATTTAGCTGGTCTGTCATACTATAATAGAGACAGTAGATCTAGCTGGTCTGTCATAATATAATAGAGACTTTAGATCTAGCTGGTCTGTCATATTATAATAGAGACCTAGAAATAGTAGTTCTAGCTGGTCTGTCATAATATAATAGAGAAAGTAGATCTAGCTGGTCGCTCATAATTTACTAGAGGCAGTTGATCTAGCTGGTCTGTCATAATGTAATAGAGACAACAGATCTAGCTCGTCTGTCATAATACAATAGAGAGAGTAGATCTAGCTGGTCTGTCATAATATAATAGAGACAGTAGATCTAGCTGGTCTGTCATAATATAATAGAGACAGTAAATGTAGCTGCTCTGTCATAATTTAATAGAGACAGCAGATCTAGCTGGTCTATCATAGTATGATAGAGCCTGTAGATCTAGCTGGTCTGTCATAATACAATATAGACAGTAGATCTAGCTGGTCTGTCATATTATAATAGAGACAGTAGATCTAGCTGGTCTTTCATAATATAATAGAGACCTAGAGATAGTAGATCTAGCTGGTCTGTCATAATATAATAGAGACAGTAGATCTAGCTGGTCTTTCATAATTTAATAGAGGCAGTTGATCTAGCTGGTCTGTCATAATATAATAGAGACAGTAGATCTAGCTGGTCTGTCATAATATAATAGAGGCAGTCGATCTAGCTGGTCTGTCATAATATAATAGAGACAGTAGATCTAGCTGGTCTGTCAAAATATACTAGAGACAGTAGATCTAGCTGGTCTGTCATAATATAATAGAGACAGTAGATCTAGCTGGCGTATCATAATATAATAGAGACACAGAGACAGTAAATCTAGCTGGTTTGTCATATTATAAAACAGACAGTAGATCTAGTTGGTCTGTCATAATTTATTAGAGTCAGTAGATTTAGCTGGTCTGTCATAATATAATAGAGACAGTAGATCTAGCTGGTCTGTCATAATATAATAGAGACAGTAGATCTAGCTGGTCTGTCATAATATAACAGAGACAGTAGATCTTGCTGGTCGCTCACAATTTACTAGAGGCAGTTGATCTAGCTGGTCTGTCATATTATAATAGAGACAGTAGATCTAGCTGGTCTGTCATAA
This sequence comes from Oncorhynchus mykiss, assembly GCF_057628025.1. Taxonomy (NCBI): domain Eukaryota; kingdom Metazoa; phylum Chordata; class Actinopteri; order Salmoniformes; family Salmonidae; genus Oncorhynchus; species Oncorhynchus mykiss. Next base: position 42,123,652 of record NC_143050.1, on the reverse strand, counting down.
TATAATAGAGACCTAGAGATAGTAGATCTAGCTGGTCTGTCATAATATAATAGAGACAGTAGATCTAGCTGGTCTTTCATAATTTAATAGTCAATAGATCTATCTGGTCTGTCATAATATAATAGAGACAGTAGATCTAGCTGGTCTGTCATAATATAATAGAGACAGTAAATGTAGCTGGTCTGTCATAATTTAATAGAGACAGTAGATCTAGCTGGTCTGTCAAAATATACTAGAGACAGTAGATCTAGCTGGTCTGTCATAATATAATAGAGACAGTAGATCTAGCTGGTCTGTCAAAATATACTAGAGACAGTAGATCTAGCTGGTCTGTCATAATATAATAGAGACAGTAGATCTAGCTGGCGTATCATAATATAATAGAGACACAGAGACAGTAAATCTAGCTGGTTTGTCATATTATAAAACAGACAGTAGATCTAGTTGGTCTGTCATAATTTATTAGAGTCAGTAGATCTAGCTGGTCTGTCGTAATATAATAGAGACCTAGAGATAGTAGATCTAGCTGGTCTGTCATAATATAATAGAGACAGTAGATCTAGCTGGTCTTTCATAATTTAATAGAGACAATAGATCTAGCTGGTCTGTCATAATATAATAGAGACAGTTGATCTAGCTGGTCTGTCATAATATAATAGAGACAGTAGATTTAGCTGGTCTGTCATAATATAATAGACAGTAGATCTAGCTGGTCTGTCATAATTCAATAGAGACAGTTGATCTAGCTCGTCTGTCATAACACAATAGAGACAGTAGATCTAGCTGGTCTGTCATAATATAATAGAGACAGTAGATCTAGTTGGTCTGTCATAATATAATAGAGACAGTAAATCTAGCTGGTCTGTCATAATTTAATAGAGACATTAGATCTAGCTGGTCTGTCATAGTATAATAGAGCCAGTAGATCTAGCTGGTCTGTCATAATATAATAGAGCCAGTAGATCTTGCTGGTCTGTTATAGTATAATAGAGCCAGTAGATCTACTGGTCTGTCAAAATATACTAGAGACAGTAGATCTAGCTGGTCTGTCATAATATAATAGAGACAGTAGATCTAGCTGGTCTTTCAAATTATAATAGAGACAGTATATCTAGCTGGTCTGTCATAATATAATAGAGACAATAGATCTAGCAGGCGTGTCATAATATAATAGAGACACAGAGACAGTAAATCTATCTGGTTTGTCATAATATAAAACAGACAGTAGATCTAGCTGGTCTGTCATAATATAATAGAGACAGTAGATTTAGCTGGTCTGTCATAATATAATAGACAGTAGATCTAGCTGGTCTGTCATAATTCAATAGAGACAGTTGATCTAGCTCGTCTGTCATAACACAATAGAGACAGTAGATCTAGCTGGTCTGTCATAATATAATAGAGACAGTAGATCTAGTTGGTCTGTCATAATATAATAGAGACAGTAAATCTAGCTGGTCTGTCATAATTTAATAGAGACATTAGATCTAGCTGGTCTGTCATAGTATAATAGAGCCAGTAGATCTAGCTGGTCTGTCATAATATAATAGAGCCAGTAGATCTTGCTGGTCTGTTATAGTATAATAGAGCCAGTAGATCTACTGGTCTGTCAAAATATACTAGAGACAGTAGATCTAGCTGGTCTGTCATAATATAATAGAGACAGTAGATCTAGCTGGTCTTTCAAATTATAATAGAGACAGTATATCTAGCTGGTCTGTCATAATATAATAGAGACAATAGATCTAGCAGGCGTGTCATAATATAATAGAGACACAGAGACAGTAAATCTATCTGGTTTGTCATAATATAAAACAGACAGTAGATCTAGCTGGTCTGTCATAATATAATAGAGACAGTAGATTTAGCTGGTCTGTCATAATATAATAGACAGTAGATCTAGCTGGTCTGTCATAATTCAATAGAGACAGTTGATCTAGCTCGTCTGTCATAATACAATAGAGACAGTAGATCTAGCTGGTCTGTCATAATATAATAGAGACAGTAGATCTAGTTGGTCTGTCATAATATAATAGAGACAGTAAATCTAGCTGGTCTGTCATTATATAATAGAGACAGTAGATCTAGTTGGTCTGTCATAATATAATAGAGCCAGTAGATCTACTGGTCTGTCAAAATATACTAGAGACAGTAGATCTAGCTGGTCTGTCATAATATAATAGAGACAGTAGATCTAGCTGGTCTTTCAAATTATAATAGAGACAGTATATCTAGCTGGTCTGTCATAATATAATAGAGACAGTAGATCTAGCTGGCGTGTCATAATATAATAGAGACACAGAGACAGTAAATCTAGCTGGTTTGTCATAATATAAAACAGACAGTAGATCTAGCTGGTCTGTCATAATATAATAGAGACCTCGAGACAGTAGATCTAGCTGGTCTGTCATAATATAATAGAGACAGTAGATCTAGTTGGTCTGTCATAATTTATTAGAGGCAGTAGATTTAGCTGGTCTGTCATACTATAATAGAGACAGTAGATCTAGCTGGTCTGTCATAATATAATAGAGACTTTAGATCTAGCTGGTCTGTCATATTATAATAGAGACCTAGAAATAGTAGTTCTAGCTGGTCTGTCATAATATAATAGAGAAAGTAGATCTAGCTGGTCGCTCATAATTTACTAGAGGCAGTTGATCTAGCTGGTCTGTCATAATGTAATAGAGACAACAGATCTAGCTCGTCTGTCATAATACAATAGAGAGAGTAGATCTAGCTGGTCTGTCATAATATAATAGAGACAGTAGATCTAGCTGGTCTGTCATAATATAATAGAGACAGTAAATGTAGCTGGTCTGTCATAATTTAATAGAGACAGCATATCTAGCTGGTCTATCATAGTATGATAGAGCCTGTAGATCTAGCTGGTCTGTCATAATACAATATAGACAGTAGATCTAGCTGGTCTGTCATATTATAATAGAGACAGTAGATCTAGCTGGTCTTTCATAATATAATAGAGAACTAGAGATAGTAGATCTAGCTGGTCTGTCATAATATAATAGAGACAGTAGATCTAGCTGGTCTTTCATAATTTAATAGAGGCAGTTGATCTAGCTGGTCTGTCATAATATAATAGAGACAGTAGATCTAGCTGGTCTGTCATAATATAATAGAGGCAGTCGATCTAGCTGGTCTGTCATAATATAATAGAGACAGTAGATCTAGCTGGTCTGTCAAAATATACTAGAGACAGTAGATCTAGCTGGTCTGTCATAATATAATAGAGACAGTAGATCTAGCTGGCGTATCATAATATAATAGAGACACAGAGACAGTAAATCTAGCTGGTTTGTCATATTATAAAACAGACAGTAGATCTAGTTGGTCTGTCATAATTTATTAGAGTCAGTAGATCTAGCTGGTCTGTCGTAATATAATAGAGACCTAGAGATAGTAGATCTAGCTGGTCTGTCATAATATAATAGAGACAGTAGATCTAGCTGGTCTTTCATAATTTAATAGAGACAATAGATCTAGCTGGTCTGTCATAATATAATAGAGACAGTTGATCTAGCTGGTCTGTCATAATATAATAGAGACAGTAGATTTAGCTGGTCTGTCATAATATAATAGACAGTAGATCTAGCTGGTCTGTCATAATTCAATAGAGACAGTTGATCTAGCTCCTCTGTCATAACACAATAGAGACAGTAGATCTAGCTGGTCTGTCATAATATAATAGAGACAGTAGATCTAGTTGGTCTGTCATAATATAATAGAGACAGTAAATCTAGCTGGTCTGTCATAATTTAATAGAGACATTAGATCTAGCTGGTCTGTCATAGTATAATAGAGCCAGTAGATCTAGCTGGTCTGTCATAATATAATAGAGCCAGTAGATCTACTGGTCTGTCAAAATATACTAGAGACAGTAGATCTAGCTGGTCTGTCATAATATAATAGAGACAGTAGATCTAGCTGGTCTTTCAAATTATAATAGAGACAGTATATCTAGCTGGTCTGTCATAATATAATAGAGACAATAGATCTAGCAGGCGTGTCATAATATAATAGAGACACAGAGACAGTAAATCTAGCTGGTTTGTCATAATATAAAACAGACAGTAGATCTAGCTGGTCTGTCATAATATAATAGAGACAGTAGATTTAGCTGGTCTGTCATAATATAATAGACAGTAGATCTAGCTGGTCTGTCATAATTCAATAGAGACAGTTGATCTAGCTCGTCTGTCATAATACAATAGAGACAGTAGATCTAGCTGGTCTGTCATAATATAATAGAGACAGTAGATCTAGTTGGTCTGTCATAATATAATAGAGACAGTAAATCTAGCTGGTCTGTCATTATATAATAGAGACAGTAGATCTAGTTGGTCTGTCATAATATAATAGAGCCAGTAGATCTACTGGTCTGTCAAAATATACTAGAGACAGTAGATCTAGCTGGTCTGTCATAATATAATAGAGACAGTAGATCTAGCTGGTCTTTCAAATTATAATAGAGACAGTATATCTAGCTGGTCTGTCATAATATAATAGAGACAGTAGATCTAGCTGGCGTGTCATAATATAATAGAGACACAGAGACAGTAAATCTAGCTGGTTTGTCATAATATAAAACAGACAGTAGATCTAGCTGGTCTGTCATACTATAATAGAGACCTCGAGACAGTAGATCTAGCTGGTCTGTCATAATATAATAGAGACAGTAGATCTAGTTGGTCTGTCATAATTTATTAGAGGCAGTAGATTTAGCTGGTCTGTCATACTATAATAGAGACAGTAGATCTAGCTGGTCTGTCATAATATAATAGAGACTTTAGATCTAGCTGGTCTGTCATATTATAATAGAGACCTAGAAATAGTAGTTCTAGCTGGTCTGTCATAATATAATAGAGAAAGTAGATCTAGCTGGTCGCTCATAATTTACTAGAGGCAGTTGATCTAGCTGGTCTGTCATAATGTAATAGAGACAACAGATCTAGCTCGTCTGTCATAATACAATAGAGAGAGTAGATCTAGCTGGTCTGTCATAATATAATAGAGACAGTAGATCTAGCTGGTCTGTCATAATATAATAGAGACAGTAAATGTAGCTGGTCTGTCATAATTAAATAGAGACAGCAGATCTAGCTGGTCTATCATAGTATGATAGAGCCTGTAGATCTAGCTGGTCTGTCATAATACAATATAGACAGTAGATCTAGCTGGTCTGTCATATTATAATAGAGACAGTAGATCTAGCTGGTCTTTCATAATATAATAGAGACCTAGAGATAGTAGATCTAGCTGGTCTGTCATAATATAATAGAGACAGTAGATCTAGCTGGTCTTTCATAATTTAATAGAGGCAGTTGATCTAGCTGGTCTGTCATAATATAATAGAGACAGTAGATCTATCTGGTCTGTCATAATATAATAGAGGCAGTCGATCTAGCTGGTCTGTCATAATATAATAGAGACAGTAGATCTAGCTGGTCTGTCAAAATATACTAGAGACAGTAGATCTAGCTGGTCTGTCATAATATGATAGAGACAGTAGATCTAGCTGGCGTATCATAATATAATAGAGACACAGAGACAGTAAATCTAGCTGGTTTGTCATATTATAAAACAGACAGTAGATCTAGTTGGTCTGTCATAATTTATTAGAGTCAGTAGATTTAGCTGGTCTGTCATAATATAATAGAGACAGTAGATCTAGCTGGTCTGTCATAATATAATAGAGACAGTAGATCTAGCTGGTCTGTCATAATATAACAGAGACAGTAGATCTTGCTGGTCGCTCACAATTTACTAGAGGCAGTTGATCTAGCTGGTCTGTCATATTATAATAGAGACAGTAGATCTAGCTGGTCTGTCATAATATAATAGAGACCTAGAGATAGTAGATCTAGCTGGTCTGTCATAATATAATAGAGACAGTAGATCTAGCTGGTCTTTCATAATTTAATAGAGACAATAGATCTATCTGGTCTGTCATAATATAATAGAGACAGTAGATCTAGCTGGTCTGTCATAATATAATAGAGACAGTAAATGTAGCTGGTCTGTCATAATTTAATAGAGACAGCAGATCTAGCTGGTCTATCATAGTATGATAGAGCCTGTAGATCTAGCTGGTCTGTCATAATACAATATAGACAGTAGATCTAGCTGGTCTGTCATATTATAATAGAGACAGTAGATCTAGCTGGTCTTTCATAATATAATAGAGACCTAGAGATAGTAGATCTAGCTGGTCTGTCATAATATAATAGAGACAGAAGATCTAGCTGGTCTTTCATAATTTAATAGAGGCAGTTGATCTAGCTGGTCTGTCATAATATAATAGAGACAGTAGATCTAGCTGGTCTGTCATAATATAATAGAGGCAGTCGATCTAGCTGGTCTGTCATAATATTATAGAGACAGTAGATCTAGCTGGTCTGTCAAAATATACTAGAGACAGTAGATCTAGCTGGTCTGTCATAATATAATAGAGACAGTAGATCTAGCTGGCGTATCATAATATAATAGAGACACAGAGACAGTAAATCTAGCTGGTTTGTCATATTATAAAACAGACAGTAGATCTAGTTGGTCTGTCATAATTTATTAGAGTCAGTAGATTTAGCTGGTCTGTCATAATATAATAGAGACAGTAGATCTAGCTGGTCTGTCATAATATAATAGAGACAGTAGATCTAGCTGGTCTGTCATAATATAACAGAGACAGTAGATCTTGCTGGTCGCTCACAATTTACTAGAGGCAGTTGATCTAGCTGGTCTGTCATATTATAATAGAGACAGTAGATCTAGCTGGTCTGTCATAATATAATAGAGACCTAGATATAGTAGATCTAGCTGGTCTGTTATAATATAATAGAGACAGTAGATCTAGCTGGTCTTTCATAATTTAATAGAGACAATAGATCTATCTGGTCTGTCATAATATAATAGAGACAGTAGATTTAGCTGGTCTGTCATAATATAATAGACAGTAGATCTAGCTGGTCTGTCACAATTCAATAGAGACAGTTGATCTAGCTCGTCTGTCAAAATACAATAGAGACAGTAGATCTAGCTGGTCTGTCATAATATAATAGAGACAGTAGATCTAGTTGGTCTGTCATAGTATAATAGAGCCAGTAGATCTAGCTGGTCTGTCATAATATAATAGAGACAGTAGATCTAGCTGGCGTGTCATAATATAATAGAGACACAGAGACAGTAAATCTAGCTGGTTTGTCATAATATAAAACAGACAGTAGATCTAGCTGGTCTGTCATAATATAATAGAGACCTCGAGACAGTAGATCTAGCTGGTCTGTCATAATATAATAGAGACTTTAGATCTAGCTGGTCTGTCATATTATAATAGAGACAGTAGATCTAGCTGGTCTGTCATAATGTAATAGACACAGCAGATGTTGCTGGTCTGTCATAATTCAATAGAGACAGCAGATCTAGCTGGTCTGTCATAATATAATTGAGACATTAGATCTAGCTGCTCTGTCATAATATAATAGAAACAGTATATCTAGCTGCTCTGTCATAATGTAATAGAGACAGCAGATCTAGCTGGTCTGTCATAATATAATAGAGCCAGTAGATCTAGCTGGTCTGTCATAATTCAATATTGACTGTAGATCTAGCTGGTCTGTCATATTATAATAGAGACAGTAGATCTAGCTGGTCTGTCATAATATAATAGAGACCTAGAGATAGTAGATCTAGCTGGTCTGTCATAATATAATAGAGACAGTAGATCTAGCTGGTCTTTCATAATTTAATAGAGACAATAGATCTAGCTGGTCTGTCATAATATAATAGAGACAGTTGATCTAGCTGGTCTGTCATAATATAATAGAGACAGTAGATTTAGCTGGTCTGTCATAATATAATAGACAGTAGATCTAGCTGGTCTGTCATAATTCAATAGAGACAGTTGATCTAGCTCGTCTGTCATAATACAATAGAGACAGTAGATCTAGCTGGTCTGTCATAATATAATAGAGACAGTAGATCTAGTTGGTCTGTCATAATATAATAGAGACAGTAAATCTAGCTGGTCTGTCATAATTTAATAGAGACATTAGATCTAGCTGGTCTGTCATAGTATAATAGAGCCAGTAGATCTAGCTGGTCTGTCATAATATAATAGAGCCAGTAGATCTTGCTGGTCTGTCATAGTATAATAGAGCCAGTAGATCTACTGGTCTGTCAAAATATACTAGAGACAGTAGATCTAGCTGGTCTGTCATAATATAATAGAGACAGTAGATCTAGCTGGTCTTTCAAATTATAATAGAGACAGTATATCTAGCTGGTCTGTCATAATGTAATAGACACAGCAGATGTTGCTGGTCTGTCATAATATAATATAGACAGTAGATCTAGCTGGTCTGTCATAATATAATAGAGACAGTAGATCTAGCTGGTCTTTCATAATTTAATAGAGACAATAGATCTAGCTGGTCTGTCATAATATAATAGAGACAGTTGATCTAGCTGGTCTGTCATAATATAATAGAGACAGTAGATTTAGCTGGTCTGTCATAATATAATAGACAGTAGATCTAGCTGGTCTGTCATAATTCAATAGAGACAGTTGATCTAGCTCGTCTGTCATAATACAATAGAGACAGTAGATCTAGCTGGTCTGTCATAATATAATAGACACAGTAGATCTAGTTGGTCTGTCATAATATAATAGAGACAGTAAATCTAGCTGGTCTGTCATAATTTAATAGAGACATTAGATCTAGCTGGTCTGTCATAGTATAATAGAGCCAGTAGATCTAGCTGGTCTGTCATAATATAATAGAGCCAGTAGATCTTGCTGGTCTGTCATAGTATAATAGAGCCAGTAGATCTACTGGTCTGTCAAAATATACTAGAGACAGTAGATCTAGCTGGTCTGTCATAATATAATAGAGACAGTAGATCTAGCTGGTCTTTCAAATTATAATAGAGACAGTATATCTAGCTGGTCTGTCATAATATAATAGAGACAATAGATCTAGCAGGCGTGTCATAATATAATAGAGACACAGAGACAGTAAATCTAGCTGGTTTGTCATAATATAAAACAGACAGTAGATCTAGCTGGTCTGTCATAATATAATAGATACAGTAGATTTAGCTGGTCTGTCATAATATAATAGACAGTAGATCTAGCTGGTCTGTCATAATTCAATAGAGACAGTTGATCTAGCTCGTCTGTCATAATACAATAGAGACAGTAGATCTAGCTGGTCTGTCATAATATAATAGAGACAGTAGATCTAGTTGGTCTGTCATAATATAATAGAGACAGTAAATCTAGCTGGTCTGTCATTATATAATAGAGACAGTAGATCTAGTTGGTCTGTCATAATATAATAGAGCCAGTAGATCTACTGGTCTGTCAAAATATACTAGAGACAGTAGATCTAGCTGGTCTGTCATAATATAATAGAGACAGTAGATCTAGCTGGTCTTTCAAATTATAATAGAGACAGTATATCTAGCTGGTCTGTCATAATATAATAGAGACAGTAGATCTAGCTGGCGTGTCATAATATAATAGAGACACAGAGACAGTAAATCTAGCTGGTTTGTCATAATATAAAACAGACAGTAGATCTAGCTGGTCTGTCATAATATAATAGAGACCTCGAGACAGTAGATCTAGCTGGTCTGTCATAATATAATAGAGACAGTAGATCTAGTTGGTCTGTCATAATTTATTAGAGGCAGTAGATTTAGCTGGTCTGTCATACTATAATAGAGACAGTAGATCTAGCTGGTCTGTCATAATATAATAGAGACTTTAGATCTAGCTGGTCTGTCATATTATAATAGAGACCTAGAAATAGTAGTTCTAGCTGGTCTGTCATAATATAATAGAGAAAGTAGATCTAGCTGGTCGCTCATAATTTACTAGAGGCAGTTGATCTAGCTGGTCTGTCATAATGTAATAGAGACAACAGATCTAGCTCGTCTGTCATAATACAATAGAGAGAGTAGATCTAGCTGGTCTGTCATAATATAATAGAGACAGTAGATCTAGCTGGTCTGTCATAATATAATAGAGACAGTAAATGTAGCTGGTCTGTCATAATTTAATAGAGACAGCAGATCTAGCTGGTCTTTCATAGTATGATAGAGCCTGTAGATCTAGCTGGTCTGTCATAATTAAATATAGACAGTAGATCTAGCTGGTCTGTCATATTATAATAGAGACAGTAGATCTAGCTGGTCTTTCATAATATAATAGAGACCTAGAGATAGTAGATCTAGCTGGTCTGTCATAATATAATAGAGACAGTAGATCTAGCTGGTCTTTCAAATTATAATAGAGACAGTATATCTAGCTGGTCTGTCATAATATAATAGAGACAGTAGATCTAGCTGGCGTGTCATAATATAATAGAGACACAGAGACAGTAAATCTAGCTGGTTTGTCATAATATAAAACAGACAGTAGATCTAGCTGGTCTGTCATAATATAATAGAGACCTCGAGACAGTAGATCTAGCTGGTCTGTCATAATATAATAGAGACAGTAGATCTAGTTGGTCTGTCATAATTTATTAGAGGCAGTAGATTTAGCTGGTCTGTCATACTATAATAGAGACAGTAGATCTAGCTGGTCTGTCATAATATAATAGAGACTTTAGATCTAGCTGGTCTGTCATATTATAATAGAGACCTAGAAATAGTAGTTCTAGCTGGTCTGTCATAATATAATAGAGAAAGTAGATCTAGCTGGTCGCTCATAATTTACTAGAGGCAGTTGATCTAGCTGGTCTGTCATAATGTAATAGAGACAACAGATCTAGCTCGTCTGTCATAATACAATAGAGAGAGTAGATCTAGCTGGTCTGTCATAATATAATAGAGACAGTAGATCTAGCTGGTCTGTCATAATATAATAGAGACAGTAAATGTAGCTGGTCTGTCATAATTTAATAGAGACAGCAGATCTAGCTGGTCTTTCATAGTATGATAGAGCCTGTAGATCTAGCTGGTCTGTCATAATAAAATATAGACAGTAGATCTAGCTGGTCTGTCATATTATAATAGAGACAGTAGATCTAGCTGGTCTTTCATAATATAATAGAGACCTAGAGATAGTAGATCTAGCTGGTCTGTCATAATATAATAGAGACAGTAGATCTAGCTGGTCTTTCATAATTTAATACAGGCAGTTGATCTAGCTGGTCTGTCATAATATAATAGAGACAGTAGATCTAGCTGGTCTGTCATAATATAATAGAGGCAGTCGATCTAGCTGGTCTGTCATAATATAATAGAGACAGTAGATCTAGCTGGTCTGTCAAAATATACTAGAGACAGTAGATCTAGCTGGTCTGTCATAATATAAGAGAGACAGTAGATCTAGCTGGCGTATCATAATATAATAGAGACACAGAGACAGTCGATCTAGCTGGTCTGTCATAATATAATAGAGACAGTAGATCTAGCTGGTCTGTCATAATATAATAGAGTCAGTAGATTTAGATGGTCTGTCATAATATAATAGAGACAGTAGATCTAGCTGGTCTGTCATAATATAATAGAGACAGTAGATCTAGCTGGTCTGTCATAATATAACAGAGACAGTAGATCTAGCTGGTCGCTCACAATTTACTAGAGGCAGTTGATCTAGCTGGTCTGTCATATTATAATAGAGACAGTAGATCTAGCTGGTCTGTCATAATATAATAGAGACCTAGAGATAGTAGATCTAGCTGGTCTGTCATAATATAATAGAGACAGTAGATCTAGCTGGTCTTTCATAATTTAATAGAGACAATAGATCTATCTGGTCTGTCATAATATAATAGAGACAGTAGATTTAGCTGGTCTGTCATAATATAATAGACAGTAGATCTAGCTGGTCTGTCACAATTCAATAGAGACAGTTGATCTAGCTCGTCTGTCAAAATACAATAGAGACAGTAGATCTAGCTGGTCTGTCATAGTATAATAGAGTCTGTAGATCTAGCTGGTCTGTCATAATATAATAGAGACAGTAGATCTAGCTGGCGTGTCATAATATAATAGAGACACAGAGACAGTAAATCTAGCTGGTTTGTCATAATATAAAACAGACAGTAGATCTAGCTGGTCTGTCATAATATAATAGAGACCTCGAGACAGTAGATCTAGCTGGTCTGTCATAATATAATAGAGACTTTAGATCTAGCTGGTCTGTCATATTATAATAGAGACAGTAGATCTAGCTGGTCTGTCATAATATAATAGAGACCTAGAAATAGTAGATCTAGCTGGTCTGTCATAATATAATAGAGACAGTAGATCTAGCTGGTCTGTCATAATATAATAGAGACCTAGAGATAGTAGATCTAGCTGGTCTGTCATAATATAATAGAGACAGTTGATCTAGCTGGTCTGTCATAATATAATAGAGACAGTAGATTTAGCTGGTCTGTCATAATATAATAGACAGTAGATCTAGCTGGTCTGTCATAATTCAATAGAGACAGTTGATCTAGCTCGTCTGTCATAATACAATATTGACAGTAGATCTAGCTGGTCTGTCATAATTTAATAGAGGCAGTAGATCTAGCTGGTCTATCATAATATAATATAGGCAGTAGATCCAGCTGGTCTGTCATAATGTAATAGAGACAGTAGATCTAGCTGGTCAGTCATAATATACTAGAGACAGTAGATCTAGCTGGTCTGTCATAATATAATAGAGAGAGTAGATCTAGCTGGTCTGTCATAATGTAATAGACACAGCAGATGTTGCTGGTCTGTCATAATATAATATAGACAGTAGATCTAGCTGGTCTGTCATAATTCAATAGAGACAGTTGATCTAGCTGGTCTGTCAAAATATAATAGAGAGAGTAGATCTAGCTGGTCTGTCATAATATAACAGAGACAGTAGATCTAGCTGGTCTGTCATAATTCAATAGAGACAGCAGATCTAGCTGGTCTGTCATAATATAATTGAGACATTAGATCTAGCTGCTCTGTCATAATATAATAGAAACAGTATATCTAGCTGCTCTGTCATAATGTAATAGAGACAGCAGATTTAGCAGGTCTGTCATAATATAATAGAGCCAGTAGATCTAGCTGGTCTGTCATAATACAATATTGACAGTAGATCTAGCTGGTCTGTCATATTATAATAGAGACAGTAGATCTAGCTGGTCTGTCATAATATAATAGAGACCTAGAGATAGTAGATCTAGCTGGTCTGTCATAATATAATAGAGACAGTTGATCTAGCTGGTCTGTCATAATATAATAGAGACAGTAGATTTAGCTGGTCTGTCATAATATAACAGACAGTAGATCTAGCTGGTCTGTCATAATTCAATAGAGACAGTTGATCTAGCTGGTCTGTCATAATACAATATTGACAGTAGATCTAGCTGGTCTGTCATATTATAATAGAGACAGTAGATCTAGCTGGTCTGTCATAATATAATAGAGACCTAGATATTAGTAGATCTAGCTGGTCTGTCATAATATAATAGAGACAGTTGATCTAGCTGGTCTGTCATAATATAATAGAGACAGTAGATTTAGCTGGTCTGTCATAATATAATAGACAGTAGATCTAGCTGGTCTGTCATAATTCAATAGAGACAGTTGATCTAGCTCGTCTGTCATAATACAATAGAGACAGTAGATCTAGCTGGTCTGTCATAATATAATAGAGACAGTAGATCTAGTTGGTCTGTCATAATATAATAAAGACAGTAAATCTAGCTGGTCTGTCATAATTTAATAGAGACATTAGATCTAGCTGGTCTGTCATAGTATAATAGAGCCAGTAGATCTAGCTGGTCTGTCATAATATAATAGAGCCAGTAGATTTTGCTGGTCTGTCATAATATAATAGAGACACAGAGACAGTAAATCTAGCTGGTTTGTCATAATATAAAACAGACAGTAGATCTAGCTGGTCTGTCATAATATAATAGAGACAGTAGATTTAGCTGGTCTGTCATAATATAATAGACAGTAGATCTAGCTGGTCTGTCATAATTCAGTAGAGACAGTTGATCTAGCTCGTCTGTCATAATACAATAGTGACAGTAGATCTAGCTGGTCTGTCATAATATAATAGAGACAGTAGATCTAGTTGGTCTGTCATAATATAATAGAGACAGTAAATCTAGCTGGTCTGTCATAATATAATAGAGCCAGTAGATCTAGCTGGTCTGTCATAATACAATATTGACAGTAGATCTAGCTGGTCTGTCATATTATAATAGAGACAGTAGATCTAGCTGGTCTGTCATAATATAATAGAGACCTAGAGATAGTAGATCTAGCTGGTCTGTCATAATATAATAGAGACAGTTGATCTAGCTGGTCTGTCATAATATAATAGAGACAGTAGATTTAGCTGGTCTGTCATAATATAACAGACAGTAGATCTAGCTGGTCTGTCATAATTCAATAGAGACAGTTGATCTAGCTCGTCTGTCATAATACAATATTGACAGTAGATCTAGCTGGTCTGTCATATTATAATAGAGACAGTAGATCTAGCTGGTCTGTCATAATATAATAGAGACCTAGAGATTAGTAGATCTAGCTGGTCTGTCATAATATAATAGAGACAGTTGATCTAGCTGGTCTGTCATAATATAATAGAGACAGTAGATTTAGCTGGTCTGTCATAATATAATAGACAGTAGATCTAGCTGGTCTGTCATAATTCAATAGAGACAGTTGATCTAGCTCGTCTGTCATAATACAATAGAGACAGTAGATCTAGCTGGTCTGTCATAATATAATAGAGACAGTAGATCTAGTTGGTCTGTCATAATATAATAGAGACAGTAAATCTAGCTGGTCTGTCATAATTTAATAGAGACATTAGATCTAGCTGGTCTGTCATAGTATAATAGAGCCAGTAGATCTAGCTGGTCTGTCATAATATAATAGAGCCAGTAGATTTTGCTGGTCTGTCATAATATAATAGAGACACAGAGACAGTAAATCTAGCTGGTTTGTCATAATATAAAACAGACAGTAGATCTAGCTGGTCTGTCATAATATAATAGAGACAGTAGATTTAGCTGGTCTGTCATAATATAATAGACAGTAGATCTAGCTGGTCTGTCATAATTCAGTAGAGACAGTTGATCTAGCTCGTCTGTCATAATACAATAGTGACAGTAGATCTAGCTGGTCTGTCATAATATAATAGAGACAGTAGATCTAGTTGGTCTGTCATAATATAATAGAGACAGTAAATCTAGCTGGTCTGTCATAATTTAATAGAGACATTAGATCTAGCTGGTCTGTCATAGTATAATAGAGCCAGTAGATCTAGCTGGTCTGTCATAATATAATAGAGCCAGTAGATCTAGCTGGTCTGTCATAATATTATAGAGACAGTATATCTGGCTGGTCTGTCATAATATAATAGAGACAGTAGATCTAGCTGGCGTGTCATAATATAATAGAGACACAGAGACAGTAAATCTAGCTGGTTTGTCATAATATAAAACAGACAGTAGATCTAGCTGGTCTGTCATAATATAATAGAGACCTCGAGACAGTAGATCTAGCTGGTCTGTCATAATATAATAGAGACAGTAGATCTAGCTGGTCTGTCATAATATAATAGAGACAGTAGATCTAGTTGGTCTGTCATAATATAATAGAGACAGTAAATCTAGCTGGTCTGTCATAATTTAATAGAGACATTAGATCTAGCTGGTCTGTCATAATATAATAGAGACAGTAGATCTAGTTGGTCTGTCATAATATAATAGAGACAGTAAATCTAGCTGGTCTGTCATATTATAATAGAGACAGTAGATCTAGCTGGTCTGTCATAATATAATAGAGACCTAGAGATAGTAGATCTAGCTGGTCTGTCATAATATAATAGAGACAGTTGATCTAGCTGGTCTGTCATAATATAATAGAGACAGTAGATTTAGCTGGTCTGTCATAATATAACAGACAGTAGATCTAGCTGGTCTGTCATAATTCAATAGAGACAGTTGATCTAGCTCGTCTGTCATAATACAATATTGACAGTAGATCTAGCTGGTCTGTCATATTATAATAGAGACAGTAGATCTAGCTGGTCTGTCATAATATAATAGAGACCTAGAGATTAGTAGATCTAGCTGGTCTGTCATAATATAATAGAGACAGTTGATCTAGCTGGTCTGTCATAATATAATAGAGACAGTAGATTTAGCTGGTCTGTCATAATATAATAGACAGTAGATCTAGCTGGTCTGTCATAATTCAATAGAGACAGCAGATCTAGCTGGTCTGTCATAATATAATTGAGACATTAGATCTAGCTGCTCTGTCATAATATAATAGAAACAGTATATCTAGCTGCTCTGTCATAATGTAATAGAGACAGCAGATCTAGCTGGTCTGTCATAATATAATAGAGCCAGTAGATCTAGCTGGTCTGTCATAATACAATATTGACAGTAGATCTAGCTGGTCTGTCATATTATAATAGAGACAGTAGATCTAGCTGGTCTGTCATAATATAATAGAGACCTAGAGATAGTAGATCTAGCTGGTCTGTCATAATATAATAGAGACAGTTGATCTAGCTGGTCTGTCATAATATAATAGAGACAGTAGATTTAGCTGGTCTGTCATAATATAACAGACAGTAGATCTAGCTGGTCTGTCATAATTCAATAGAGACAGTTGATCTAGCTCGTCTGTCATAATACAATATTGACAGTAGATCTAGCTGGTCTGTCATATTATAATAGAGACAGTAGATCTAGCTGGTCTGTCATAATATAATAGAGACCTAGAGATTAGTAGATCTAGCTGGTCTGTCATAATATAATAGAGACAGTTGATCTAGCTGGTCTGTCATAATATAATAGAGACAGTAGATTTAGCTGGTCTGTCATAATATAATAGACAGTAGATCTAGCTGGTCTGTCATAATTCAATAGAGACAGTTGATCTAGCTCGTCTGTCATAATACAATAGAGACAGTAGATCTAGCTGGTCTGTCATAATATAATAGAGACAGTAGATCTAGTTGGTCTGTCATAATATAATAGAGACAGTAAATCTAGCTGGTCTGTCATAATTTAATAGAGACATTAGATCTAGCTGGTCTGTCATAGTATAATAGAGCCAGTAGATCTAGCTGGTCTGTCATAATATAATAGAGCCAGTAGATTTTGCTGGTCTGTCATAATATAATAGAGACACAGAGACAGTAAATCTAGCTGGTTTGTCATAATATAAAACAGACAGTAGATCTAGCTGGTCTGTCATAATATAATAGAGACAGTAGATTTAGCTGGTCTGTCATAATATAATAGACAGTAGATCTAGCTGGTCTGTCATAATTCAGTAGAGACAGTTGATCTAGCTCGTCTGTCATAATACAATAGTGACAGTAGATCTAGCTGGTCTGTCATAATATAATAGAGACAGTAGATCTAGTTGGTCTGTCATAATATAATAGAGACAGTAAATCTAGCTGGTCTGTCATAATATAATAGAGCCAGTAGATCTAGCTGGTCTGTCATAATACAATATTGACAGTAGATCTAGCTGGTCTGTCATATTATAATATAGACAGTAGATCTAGCTGGTCTGTCATAATATAATAGAGACCTAGAGATAGTAGATCTAGCTGGTCTGTCATAATATAATAGAGACAGTTGATCTAGCTGGTCTGTCATAATATAATAGAGACAGTAGATTTAGCTGGTCTGTCATAATATAACAGACAGTAGATCTAGCTGGTCTGTCATAATTCAATAGAGACAGTTGATCTAGCTCGTCTGTCATAATACAATATTGACAGTAGATCTAGCTGGTCTGTCATATTATAATAGAGACAGTAGATCTAGCTGGTCTGTCATAATATAATAGAGACCTAGAGATTAGTAGATCTAGCTGGTCTGTCATAATATAATAGAGACAGTTGATCTAGCTGGTCTGTCATAATATAATAGAGACAGTAGATTTAGCTGGTCTGTCATAATATAATAGACAGTAGATCTAGCTGGTCTGTCATAATTCAATAGAGACAGTTGATCTAGCTCGTCTGTCATAATACAATAGAGACAGTAGATCTAGCTGGTCTGTCATAATATAATAGAGACAGTAGATCTAGTTGGTCTGTCATAATATAATAGAGACAGTAAATCTAGCTGGTCTGTCATAATTTAATAGAGACATTAGATCTAGCTGGTCTGTCATAGTATAATAGAGCCAGTAGATCTAGCTGGTCTGTCATAATATAATAGAGCCAGTAGATTTTGCTGGTCTGTCATAATATAATAGAGACACAGAGACAGTAAATCTAGCTGGTTTGTCATAATATAAAACAGACAGTAGATCTAGCTGGTCTGTCATAATATAATAGAGACAGTAGATTTAGCTGGTCTGTCATAATATAATAGACAGTAGATCTAGCTGGTCTGTCATAATTCAGTAGAGACAGTTGATCTAGCTCGTCTGTCATAATACAATAGAGACAGTAGATCTAGCTGGTCTGTCATAATATAATAGAGACAGTAGATCTAGTTGGTCTGTCATAATATAATAGAGACAGTAAATCTAGCTGGTCTGTCATAATTTAATAGAGACATTAGATCTAGCTGGTCTGTCATAGTATAATAGAGCCAGTAGATCTAGCTGGTCTGTCATAATATAATAGAGCCAGTAGATCTAGCTGGTCTGTCATAATATTATAGAGACAGTATATCTGGCTGGTCTGTCATAATATAATAGAGACAGTAGATCTAGCTGGCGTGTCATAATATAATAGAGACACAGAGACAGTAAATCTAGCTGGTTTGTCATAATATAAAACAGACAGTAGATCTAGCTGGACTGTCATAATATAATAGAGACCTCGAGACAGTAGATCTAGCTGGTCTGTCATAATATAATAGAGACAGTAGATCTAGTTGGTCTGTCATAATTTATTAGAGGCAGTAGATTTAGCTGGTCTGTCATACTATAATAGAGACAGTAGATCTAGCTGGTCTGTCATAATATAATAGAGACAGTAGATCTAGTTGGTCTGTCATAATATAATAGAGACAGTAAATCTAGCTGGTCTGTCATAATTTAATAGAGACATTAGATCTAGCTGGTCTGTCATAATATAATAGAGACAGTAGATCTAGTTGGTCTGTCATAATATAATAGAGACAGTAAATCTAGCTGGTCTGTCATATTATAATAGAGACAGTAGATCTAGCTGGTCTGTCATAATATAATAGAGACCTAGAGATAGTAGATCTAGCTGGTCTGTCATAATATAATAGAGACAGTTGATCTAGCTGGTCTGTCATAATATAATAGAGACAGTAGATTTAGCTGGTCTGTCATAATATAACAGACAGTAGATCTAGCTGGTCTGTCATAATTCAATAGAGACAGTTGATCTAGCTCGTCTGTCATAATACAATATTGACAGTAGATCTAGCTGGTCTGTCATATTATAATAGAGACAGTAGATCTAGCTGGTCTGTCATAATATAATAGAGACCTAGAGATTAGTAGATCTAGCTGGTCTGTCATAATATAATAGAGACAGTTGATCTAGCTGGTCTGTCATAATATAATAGAGACAGTAGATTTAGCTGGTCTGTCATAATATAATAGACAGTAGATCTAGCTGGTCTGTCATAATTCAATAGAGACAGTTGATCTAGCTCGTCTGTCATAATACAATAGAGACAGTAGATCTAGCTGGTCTGTCATAATATAATAGAGACAGTAGATCTAGTTGGTCTGTCATAATATAATAGAGACAGTAAATCTAGCTGGTCTGTCATAATTTAATAGAGACATTAGATCTAGCTGGTCTGTCATAGTATAATAGAGCCAGTAGATCTAGCTGGTCTGTCATAATATAATAGAGCCAGTAGATTTTGCTGGTCTGTCATAATATAATAGAGACACAGAGACAGTAAATCTAGCTGGTTTGTCATAATATAAAACAGACAGTAGATCTAGCTGGTCTGTCATAATATAATAGAGACAGTAGATTTAGCTGGTCTGTCATAATATAATAGACAGTAGATCTAGCTGGTCTGTCATAATTCAGTAGAGACAGTTGATCTAGCTCGTCTGTCATAATACAATAGAGACAGTAGATCTAGTTGGTCTGTCATAATATACTAGAGACAATAAATCTAGCTGGTCTGTCATAATATAATAGAGACAGTAGATCTAGCTGGTCTGTCATAATATAATACAGACAGTAGATCTAGCTGGTCTGTCATAATTCAATAGAGACAGCAGATCTAGCTGGTCTGTCATAATATAATTGAGACATTAGATCTAGCTGCTCTGTCATAATATAATAGAAACAGTATATCTAGCTGCTCTGTCATAATGTAATAGAGACAGCAGATCTAGCTGGTCTGTCATAATATAATAGAGCCAGCAGATCTAGCTGGTCTGTCATAATACAATATTGACAGTAGATCTAGCTGGTCTGTCATATTATAATAGAGACAGTAGATCTAGCTGGTCTGTCATAATATAATAGAGACCTAGAGATAGTAGATCTAGCTGGTCTGTCATAATATAATAGAGACAGTTGATCTAGCTGGTCTGTCATAATATAATAGAGACAGTAGATTTAGCTGGTCTGTCATAATATAACAGACAGTAGATCTAGCTGGTCTGTCATAATTCAATAGAGACAGTTGATCTAGCTCGTCTGTCATAATACAATATTGACAGTAGATCTAGCTGGTCTGTCATATTATAATAGAGACAGTAGATCTAGCTGGTCTGTCATAATATAATAGAGACCTAGAGATTAGTAGATCTAGCTGGTCTGTCATAATATAATAGAGACAGTTGATCTAGCTGGTCTGTCATAATATAATAGAGACAGTAGATTTAGCTGGTCTGTCATAATATAATAGACAGTAGATCTAGCTGGTCTGTCATAATATAATAGAGACAGTAGATCTAGTTGGTCTGTCATAATATACTAGAGACAATAAATCTAGCTGGTCTGTCATAATATAATAGAGACAGTAGATCTAGCTGGTCTGTCATAATATAATACAGACAGTAGATCTAGCTGGTCTGTCATAATTCAATAGAGACAGCAGATCTAGCTGGTCTGTCATAATATAATTGAGACATTAGATCTAGCTGCTCTGTCATAATATAATAGAAACAGAATATCTAGCTGCTCTGTCATAATGTAATAGAGACAGCAGATCTAGCTGGTCTGTCATAATATAATAGAGCCAGTAGATCTAGCTGGTCTGTCATAATACAATATTGACAGTAGATCTAGCTGGTTTGTCATATTATAATAGAGACAGTAGATCTAGCTGGTCTGTCATAATATAATAGAGACCTAGAGATAGTAGATCTAGCTGGTCTGTCATAATATAATAGAGACAGTTGATCTAGCTGGTCTGTCATAATATAATAGAGACAGTAGATTTAGCTGGTCTGTCATAATATAACAGACAGTAGATCTAGCTGGTCTGTCATAATTCAATAGAGACAGTTGATCTAGCTCGTCTGTCATAATACAATATTGACAGTAGATCTAGCTGGTCTGTCATATTATAATAGAGACAGTAGATCTAGCTGGTCTGTCATAATATAATAGAGACCTAGAGATTAGTAGATCTAGCTGGTCTGTCATAATATAATAGAGACAGTTGATCTAGCTGGTCTGTCATAATATAATAGAGACAGTAGATTTAGCTGGTCTGTCATAATATAATAGACAGTAGATCTAGCTGGTCTGTCATAATTCAATAGAGACAGTTGATCTAGCTCGTCTGTCATAATACAATAGAGACAGTAGATCTAGCTGGTCTGTCATAATATAATAGAGACAGTAGATCTAGTTGGTCTGTCATAATATAATAGAGACAGTAAATCTAGCTGGTCTGTCATAATTTAATAGAGACATTAGATCTAGCTGGTCTGTCATAGTATAATAGAGCCAGTAGATCTAGCTGGTCTGTCATAATATAATAGAGCCAGTAGATTTTGCTGGTCTGTCATAATATAATAGAGACACAGAGACAGTAAATCTAGCTGGTTTGTCATAATATAAAACAGACAGTAGATCTAGCTGGTCTGTCATAATATAATAGAGACAGTAGATTTAGCTGGTCTGTCATAATATAATAGACAGTAGATCTAGCTGGTCTGTCATAATTCAGTAGAGACAGTTGATCTAGCTCGTCTGTCATAATACAATAGAGACAGTAGATCTAGCTGGTCTGTCATAATATAATAGAGACAGTAGATCTAGTTGGTCTGTCATAATATAATAGAGACAGTGAATCTAGCTGGTCTGTCATAATTTAATAGAGACATTAGATCTAGCTGGTCTGTCATAGTATAATAGAGCCAGTAGATCTAGCTGGTCTGTCATAATATAATAGAGCCAGTAGATCTAGCTGGTCTGTCATAATATTATAGAGACAGTATATCTGGCTGGTCTGTCATAATATAATAGAGACAGTAGATCTAGCTGGCGTGTCATAATATAATAGAGACACAGAGACAGTAAATCTAGCTGGTTTGTCATAATATAAAACAGACAGTAGATCTAGCTGGTCTGTCATAATATAATAGAGACCTCGAGACAGTAGATCTAGCTGGTCTGTCATAATATAATAGAGACAGTAGATCTAGTTGGTCTGTCATAATTTATTAGAGGCAGTAGATTTAGCTGGTCTGTCATACTATAATAGAGACAGTAGATCTAGCTGGTCTGTCATAATATAATAGAGACAGTAGATCTAGTTGGTCTGTCATAATATAATAGAGACAGTAAATCTAGCTGGTCTGTCATAATTTAATAGAGACATTAGATCTAGCTGGTCTGTCATAATATAATAGAGACCTAGAGATAGTAGATCTAGCTGGTCTGTCATAATATAATAGAGACAGTTGATCTAGCTGGTCTGTCATAATATAATAGAGACAGTAGATCTAGTTGGTCTGTCATAATATAATAGAGACAGTAAATCTAGCTGGTCTGTCATATTATAATAGAGACAGTAGATCTAGCTGGTCTGTCATAATATAATAGAGACCTAGAGATAGTAGATCTAGCTGGTCTGTCATAATATAATAGAGACAGTTGATCTAGCTGGTCTGTCATAATATAATAGAGACAGTAGATTTAGCTGGTCTGTCATAATATAACAGACAGTAGATCTAGCTGGTCTGTCATAATTCAATAGAGACAGTTGATCTAGCTCGTCTGTCATAATACAATATTGACAGTAGATCTAGCTGGTCTGTCATATTATAATAGAGACAGTAGATCTAGCTGGTCTGTCATAATATAATAGAGACCTAGAGATTAGTAGATCTAGCTGGTCTGTCATAATATAATAGAGACAGTTGATCTAGCTGGTCTGTCATAATATAATAGAGACAGTAGATTTAGCTGGTCTGTCATAATATAATAGACAGTAGATCTAGCTGGTCTGTCATAATTCAATAGAGACAGTTGATCTAGCTCGTCTGGCATAATACAATAGAGACAGTAGATCTAGCTGGTCTGTCATAATATAATAGAGACAGTAGATCTAGTTGGTCTGTCATAATATAATAGAGACAGTAAATCTAGCTTGTCTGTCATAATTTAATAGAGACATTAGATCTAGCTGGTCTGTCATAGTATAATAGAGCCAGTAGATCTAGCTGGTCTGTCATAATATAATAGAGCCAGTAGATTTTGCTGGTCTGTCATAATATAATAGAGACACAGAGACAGTAAATCTAGCTGGTTTGTCATAATATAAAACAGACAGTAGATCTAGCTGGTCTGTCATAATATAATAGAGACAGTAGATTTAGCTGGTCTGTCATAATATAATAGACAGTAGATCTAGCTGGTCTGTCATAATTCAGTAGAGACAGTTGATCTAGCTCGTCTGTCATAATACAATAGAGACAGTAGATCTAGCTGGTCTGTCATAATATAATAGAGACAGTAGATCTAGTTGGTCTGTCATAATATAATAGAGACAGTAAATCTAGCTGGTCTGTCATAATTTAATAGAGACATTAGATCTAGCTGGTCTGTCATAGTATAATAGAGCCAGTAGATCTAGCTGGTCTGTCATAATATAATAGAGCCAGTAGATCTAGCTGGTCTGTCATAATATTATAGAGACAGTATATCTGGCTGGTCTGTCATAATATAATAGAGACAGTAGATCTAGCTGGCGTGTCATAATATAATAGAGACACAGAGACAGTAAATCTAGCTGGTTTGTCATAATATAAAACAGACAGTAGATCTAGCTGGTCTGTCATAATATAATAGAGACCTCGAGACAGTAGATCTAGCTGGTCTGTCATAATATAATAGGGACAGTAGATCTAGTTGGTCTGTCATAATTTATTAGAGGCAGTAGATTTAGCTGGTCTGTCATACTATAATAGAGACAGTAGATCTAGCTGGTCTGTCATAATATAATAGAGACAGTAGATCTAGTTGGTCTGTCATAATATAATAGAGACAGTAAATCTAGCTGGTTTGTCATAATATAAAACAGACAGTAGATCTAGCTGGTCTGCTGTCATAATATAATAGAGACCTCGAGACAGTAGATCTAGCTGGTCTGTCATAATATAATAGAGACAGTAGATCTAGTTGGTCTGTCATAATTTATTAGAGGCAGTAGATTTAGCTGGTCTGTCATAATATAATAGAGACAGTAGATCTAGCTGGTCTGTCATAATATAATAGAGACAGTAGATCTAGTTGGTCTGTCATAATATAATAGAGACAGTAAATCTAGCTGGTCTGTCATAATTTAATAGAGACATTAGATCTAGCTGGTCTGTCATAGTATAATAGAGCCAGTAGATCTAGCTGGTCTGTCATAATATAATAGAGCCAGTAGATCTTGCTGGTCTGTCAAAATATACTAGAGACAGTAGATCTAGCTGGTCTGTCATAATATAATAGAGACAGTAGATCTAGCTGGTCTTTCAAATTATAATAGAGACAGTATATCTAGCTGGTCTGTCATAATATAATAGAGACAGTAGATCTAGCTGGCGTGTCATAATATAATAGAGACACAGAGACAGTAAATCTAGCTGGTTTGTCATAATATAAAACAGACAGTAGATCTAGCTGGTCTGTCATAATATAATAGAGACCTCGAGACAGTAGATCTAGCTGGTCTGTCATAATATAATAGAGACAGTAGATCTAGTTGGTCTGTCATAATTTATTAGAGTCAGTAGATTTAGCTGGTCTGTCATACTATAATAGAGACAGTAGATCTAGCTGGTCTGTCATAATATAATAGAGAATTTAGATCTAGCTGGTCTGTCATATTATAATAGAGACCTAGAAATAGTAGTTCTAGCTGGTCTGTCATAATATAATAGAGAAAGTAGATCTAGCTGGTCGCTCATAATTTACTAGAGGCAGTTGATCTAGCTGGTCTGTCATAATGCAATAGAGACAACAGATCTAGCTTGTCTGTCATAATACAATAGAGAGAGTAGATCTAGCTGGTCTGTCATAATATAATAGAGACAGTAGATCTAGCTGGTCTGTCATAATATAATAGAGACAGTAGATCTAGCTGGTCTGTCATAATATAATAGAGGCAGTCGATCTAGCTGGTCTGTCATAATATAATAGAGACAGTAGATCTAGCTGGTCTGTCAAAATATACTAGAGACAGTAGATCTAGCTGGTCTGTCATAATATAATAGAGACAGTAGATCTAGCTGGTCTGTCATAATATAACAGAGACAGTAGATCTAGCTGGTCGCTCATAATTTACTAGAGGCAGTTGATCTAGCTGGTCTGTCATAATGTAATAGAGACAACAGATCTAGCTGGTCTTTCAAATTATAATAGAGACACTATATCTAGCTGGTCTGTCATAATATAATAGAGACAGTAGATCTAGCTGGCGTGTCATAATATAATAGAGACACAGAGACAGTAAATCTAGCTTGTCTGTCATAATACAATAGAGAGAGTAGATCTAGCTGGTCTGTCATAATATAATAGAGACAGTAGATCTAGCTGGTCTGTCATAATATAATAGAGACAGTAGATCTAGCTGGTCTGTCATAATATAATAGAGGCAGTCGATCTAGCTGGTCTGTCATAATATAATAGAGACAGTAGATCTAGCTGGTCTGTCAAAATATACTAGAGACAGTAGATCTAGCTGGTCTGTCATAATATAATAGAGACAGTAGATCTAGCTGGTCTGTCATAATATAACAGAGACAGTAGATCTAGCTGGTCGCTCATAATTTACTAGAGGCAGTTGATCTAGCTGGTCTGTCATAATGTAATAGAGACAACAGATCTAGCTGGTCTTTCAAATTATAATAGAGACACTATATCTAGCTGGTCTGTCATAATATAATAGAGACAGTAGATCTAGCTGGCGTGTCATAATATAATAGAGACACAGAGACAGTAAATCTAGCTGGTTTGTCATAATATCAAACAGACAGTAGATCTAGCTGGTCTGCTGTCATAATATAATAGAGACCTCGAGACAGTAGATCTAGCTGGTCTGTCATAATATAATAGAGACAGTAGATCTAGTTGGTCTGTCATAATTTATTAGAGACAGTAGATCTAGCTGGTCTGTCAGAATATAATAGAGACTTTAGGTCTAGCTGGTCTTTCATATTATAATAGAGACAGTAGATCTAGCTGGTCTGTCATAATATAATAGAGACCTAGAAATAGTAGATCTAGCTGGTCTGTCATAATATAATAGAGACAGTAGATCTAGCTGGTCGCTCATAATTTACTAGAGGCAGTTGATCTAGCTGGTCTGTCATAATGTAATAGAGACAACAGATCTAGCTCGTCTGTCATAATACAATAGAGAGAGTAGATTTGGCTGGTCTGTCATAATATAATAGAGACAGTAGATCTAGCTGGTCTGTCATAATATAATAGAGGCAGTAAATGTAGCTGGTCCGTCATAATTTAATAGAGACAGCAGATCTAGCTGGTCTATCATAGTATAATAGAGCCAGTAGATCTAGCTGGTCTGTCATAATACAATATAGACAGTAGATCTAGCTGGTCTGTCATATTATAATAGAGACAGTAGATCTAGCTGGTCTGTCATAATATAATAGAGACCTAGAGATAGTAGATCTAGCTGGTCTGTCATTATATAATAGAGAACAGTAGATCTAGCTGGTCTTTCATAATTTAATAGAGGCAGTTGATCTAGCTGGTCTGTCATAATATAATAGAGACAGTAGATCTAGCTGGTCTGTCATAATATAATAGAGGCAGTCGATCTAGCTGGTCTGTCATAATATAATAGAGACAGTAGATCTAGCTGGTCTGTCAAAATATACTAGAGACAGTAGATCTAGCTGGTCTGTCATAATATAATAGAGACAGTAGATCTAGCTGGTCTTTCAAATTATAATAGAGACAGTATATCTAGCTGGTCTGTCATAATATAATAGAGACAGTAGATCTAGCTGGCGTGTCATAATATAATAGAGACACAGAGACAGTAAATATAGCTGGTTTGTCATATTATAAAACAGACAGTAGATTTAGCTGGTCTGTCATAATATAATAGACAGTAGATCTAGCTGGTCTGTCATAATTCAATAGAGACAGTTGATCTAGCTCGTCTGTCATAATACAATAGAGACAGTAGATCTAGCTGGTCTGTCATAATATAATAGAGACAGTAGATCTAGTTGGTCTGTCATAATATAATAGAGACAGTAAATCTAGCTGGTCTGTCATAATTTAATAGAGACATTAGATCTAGCTGGTCTGTCATAGTATAATAGAGCCAGTAGATCTAGCTGGTCTGTCATAATATAATAGAGCCAGTAGATTTTGCTGGTCTGTCATAATATAATAGAGACACAGAGACAGTAAATCTAGCTGGTTTGTCATAATATAAAACAGACAGTAGATCTAGCTGGTCTGTCATAATATAATAGAGACAGTAGATTTAGCTGGTCTGTCATAATATAATAGACAGTAGATCTAGCTGGTCTGTCATAATTCAGTAGAGACAGTTGATCTAGCTCGTCTGTCATAATACAATAGAGACAGTAGATCTAGCTGGTCTGTCATAATATAATAGAGACAGTAGATCTAGTTGGTCTGTCATAATATAATAGAGACAGTGAATCTAGCTGGTCTGTCA
Source organism: Oncorhynchus mykiss (assembly GCF_057628025.1). Lineage (NCBI taxonomy): Eukaryota > Metazoa > Chordata > Actinopteri > Salmoniformes > Salmonidae > Oncorhynchus > Oncorhynchus mykiss. The sequence continues at coordinate 42,095,525 of NC_143050.1, read as the reverse complement.
TAATTTAATAGAGACATTAGATCTAGCTGGTCTGTCATAGTATAATAGAGCCAGTAGATCTAGCTGGTCTGTCATAATATAATAGAGCCAGTAGATCTAGCTGGTCTGTCATAATATTATAGAGACAGTATATCTGGCTGGTCTGTCATAATATAATAGAGACAGTAGATCTAGCTGGCGTGTCATAATATAATAGAGACACAGAGACAGTAAATCTAGCTGGTTTGTCATAATATAAAACAGACAGTAGATCTAGCTGGTCTGTCATAATATAATAGAGACCTCGAGACAGTAGATCTAGCTGGTCTGTCATAATATAATAGAGACAGTAGATCTAGTTGGTCTGTCATAATTTATTAGAGGCAGTAGATTTAGCTGGTCTGTCATACTATAATAGAGACAGTAGATCTAGCTGGTCTGTCATAATATAATAGAGACAGTAGATCTAGTTGGTCTGTCATAATATAATAGAGACAGTAAATCTAGCTGGTCTGTCATAATTTAATAGAGACAGTAGATTTAGCTGGTCTGTCATAATATAATAGACAGTAGATCTAGCTGGTCTGTCATAATTCAGTAGAGACAGTTGATCTAGCTCGTCTGTCATAATACAATAGAGACAGTAGATCTAGCTGGTCTGTCATAATATAATAGAGACAGTAGATCTAGTTGGTCTGTCATAATATAATAGAGACAGTGAATCTAGCTGGTCTGTCATAATTTAATAGAGACATTAGATCTAGCTGGTCTGTCATAGTATAATAGAGCCAGTAGATCTAGCTGGTCTGTCATAATATAATAGAGCCAGTAGATCTAGCTGGTCTGTCATAATATTATAGAGACAGTATATCTGGCTGGTCTGTCATAATATAATAGAGACAGTAGATCTAGCTGGCGTGTCATAATATAATAGAGACACAGAGACAGTAAATCTAGCTGGTTTGTCATAATATAAAACAGACAGTAGATCTAGCTGGTCTGTCATAATATAATAGAGACCTCGAGACAGTAGATCTAGCTGGTCTGTCATAATATAATAGAGACAGTAGATCTAGTTGGTCTGTCATAATTTATTAGAGGCAGTAGATTTAGCTGGTCTGTCATACTATAATAGAGACAGTAGATCTAGCTGGTCTGTCATAATATAATAGAGACAGTAGATCTAGTTGGTCTGTCATAATATAATAGAGACAGTAAATCTAGCTGGTCTGTCATAATTTAATAGAGACATTAGATCTAGCTGGTCTGTCATAATATAATAGAGACCTAGAGATAGTAGATCTAGCTGGTCTGTCATAATATAATAGAGACAGTTGATCTAGCTGGTCTGTCATAATATAATAGAGACAGTAGATCTAGTTGGTCTGTCATAATATAATAGAGACAGTAAATCTAGCTGGTCTGTCATATTATAATAGAGACAGTAGATCTAGCTGGTCTGTCATAATATAATAGAGACCTAGAGATAGTAGATCTAGCTGGTCTGTCATAATATAATAGAGACAGTTGATCTAGCTGGTCTGTCATAATATAATAGAGACAGTAGATTTAGCTGGTCTGTCATAATATAACAGACAGTAGATCTAGCTGGTCTGTCATAATTCAATAGAGACAGTTGATCTAGCTCGTCTGTCATAATACAATATTGACAGTAGATCTAGCTGGTCTGTCATATTATAATAGAGACAGTAGATCTAGCTGGTCTGTCATAATATAATAGAGACCTAGAGATTAGTAGATCTAGCTGGTCTGTCATAATATAATAGAGACAGTTGATCTAGCTGGTCTGTCATAATATAATAGAGACAGTAGATTTAGCTGGTCTGTCATAATATAATAGACAGTAGATCTAGCTGGTCTGTCATAATTCAATAGAGACAGTTGATCTAGCTCGTCTGTCATAATACAATAGAGACAGTAGATCTAGCTGGTCTGTCATAATATAATAGAGACAGTAGATCTAGTTGGTCTGTCATAATATAATAGAGACAGTAAATCTAGCTTGTCTGTCATAATTTAATAGAGACATTAGATCTAGCTGGTCTGTCATAGTATAATAGAGCCAGTAGATCTAGCTGGTCTGTCATAATATAATAGAGCCAGTAGATTTTGCTGGTCTGTCATAATATAATAGAGACACAGAGACAGTAAATCTAGCTGGTTTGTCATAATATAAAACAGACAGTAGATCTAGCTGGTCTGTCATAATATAATAGAGACAGTAGATTTAGCTGGTCTGTCATAATATAATAGACAGTAGATCTAGCTGGTCTGTCATAATTCAGTAGAGACAGTTGATCTAGCTCGTCTGTCATAATACAATAGAGACAGTAGATCTAGCTGGTCTGTCATAATATAATAGAGACAGTAGATCTAGTTGGTCTGTCATAATATAATAGAGACAGTAAATCTAGCTGGTCTGTCATAATTTAATAGAGACATTAGATCTAGCTGGTCTGTCATAGTATAATAGAGCCAGTAGATCTAGCTGGTCTGTCATAATATAATAGAGCCAGTAGATCTAGCTGGTCTGTCATAATATTATAGAGACAGTATATCTGGCTGGTCTGTCATAATATAATAGAGACAGTAGATCTAGCTGGCGTGTCATAATATAATAGAGACACAGAGACAGTAAATCTAGCTGGTTTGTCATAATATAAAACAGACAGTAGATCTAGCTGGTCTGTCATAATATAATAGAGACCTCGAGACAGTAGATCTAGCTGGTCTGTCATAATATAATAGGGACAGTAGATCTAGTTGGTCTGTCATAATTTATTAGAGGCAGTAGATTTAGCTGGTCTGTCATACTATAATAGAGACAGTAGATCTAGCTGGTCTGTCATAATATAATAGAGACAGTAGATCTAGTTGGTCTGTCATAATATAATAGAGACAGTAAATCTAGCTGGTTTGTCATAATATAAAACAGACAGTAGATCTAGCTGGTCTGCTGTCATAATATAATAGAGACCTCGAGACAGAAGATCTAGCTGGTCTGTCATAATATAATAGAGACAGTAGATCTAGTTGGTCTGTCATAATTTATTAGAGGCAGTAGATTTAGCTGGTCTGTCATAATATAATAGAGACAGTAGATCTAGCTGGTCTGTCATAATATAATAGAGACAGTAGATCTAGTTGGTCTGTCATAATATAATAGAGACAGTAAATCTAGCTGGTCTGTCATAATTTAATAGAGACATTAGATCTAGCTGGTCTGTCATAGTATAATAGAGCCAGTAGATCTAGCTGGTCTGTCATAATATAATAGAGCCAGTAGATCTTGCTGGTCTGTCAAAATATACTAGAGACAGTAGATCTAGCTGGTCTGTCATAATATAATAGAGACAGTAGATCTAGCTGGTCTTTCAAATTATAATAGAGACAGTATATCTAGCTGGTCTGTCATAATATAATAGAGACAGTAGATCTAGCTGGCGTGTCATAATATAATAGAGACACAGAGACAGTAAATCTAGCTGGTTTGTCATAATATAAAACAGACAGTAGATCTAGCTGGTCTGTCATAATATAATAGAGACCTCGAGACAGTAGATCTAGCTGGTCTGTCATAATATAATAGAGACAGTAGATCTAGTTGGTCTGTCATAATTTATTAGAGTCAGTAGATTTAGCTGGTCTGTCATACTATAATAGAGACAGTAGATCTAGCTGGTCTGTCATAATATAATAGAGAATTTAGATCTAGCTGGTCTGTCATATTATAATAGAGACCTAGAAATAGTAGTTCTAGCTGGTCTGTCATAATATAATAGAGAAAGTAGATCTAGCTGGTCGCTCATAATTTACTAGAGGCAGTTGATCTAGCTGGTCTGTCATAATGCAATAGAGACAACAGATCTAGCTTGTCTGTCATAATACAATAGAGAGAGTAGATCTAGCTGGTCTGTCATAATATAATAGAGACAGTAGATCTAGCTGGTCTGTCATAATATAATAGAGACAGTAGATCTAGCTGGTCTGTCATAATATAATAGAGGCAGTCGATCTAGCTGGTCTGTCATAATATAATAGAGACAGTAGATCTAGCTGGTCTGTCAAAATATACTAGAGACAGTAGATCTAGCTGGTCTGTCATAATATAATAGAGACAGTAGATCTAGCTGGTCTGTCATAATATAACAGAGACAGTAGATCTAGCTGGTCGCTCATAATTTACTAGAGGCAGTTGATCTAGCTGGTCTGTCATAATGTAATAGAGACAACAGATCTAGCTGGTCTTTCAAATTATAATAGAGACACTATATCTAGCTGGTCTGTCATAATATAATAGAGACAGTAGATCTAGCTGGCGTGTCATAATATAATAGAGACACAGAGACAGTAAATCTAGCTTGTCTGTCATAATACAATAGAGAGAGTAGATCTAGCTGGTCTGTCATAATATAATAGAGACAGTAGATCTAGCTGGTCTGTCATAATATAATAGAGACAGTAGATCTAGCTGGTCTGTCATAATATAATAGAGGCAGTCGATCTAGCTGGTCTGTCATAATATAATAGAGACAGTAGATCTAGCTGGTCTGTCAAAATATACTAGAGACAGTAGATCTAGCTGGTCTGTCATAATATAATAGAGACAGTAGATCTAGCTGGTCTGTCATAATATAACAGAGACAGTAGATCTAGCTGGTCGCTCATAATTTACTAGAGGCAGTTGATCTAGCTGGTCTGTCATAATGTAATAGAGACAACAGATCTAGCTGGTCTTTCAAATTATAATAGAGACACTATATCTAGCTGGTCTGTCATAATATAATAGAGACAGTAGATCTAGCTGGCGTGTCATAATATAATAGAGACACAGAGACAGTAAATCTAGCTGGTTTGTCATAATATCAAACAGACAGTAGATCTAGCTGGTCTGCTGTCATAATATAATAGAGACCTCGAGACAGTAGATCTAGCTGGTCTGTCATAATATAATAGAGACAGTAGATCTAGTTGGTCTGTCATAATTTATTAGAGACAGTAGATCTAGCTGGTCTGTCAGAATATAATAGAGACTTTAGGTCTAGCTGGTCTTTCATATTATAATAGAGACAGTAGATCTAGCTGGTCTGTCATAATATAATAGAGACCTAGAAATAGTAGATCTAGCTGGTCTGTCATAATATAATAGAGACAGTAGATCTAGCTGGTCTGTCATAATATAATAGAGGCAGTAAATGTAGCTGGTCCGTCATAATTTAATAGAGACAGCAGATCTAGCTGGTCTATCATAGTATAATAGAGCCAGTAGATCTAGCTGGTCTGTCATAATACAATATAGACAGTAGATCTAGCTGGTCTGTCATATTATAATAGAGACAGTAGATCTAGCTTGTCTGTCATAATATAATAGAGACCTAGAGATAGTAGATCTAGCTGGTCTGTCATTATATAATAGAGAACAGTAGATCTAGCTGGTCTTTCATAATTTAATAGAGGCAGTTGATCTAGCTGTTCTGTCATAATATAATAGAGACAGTAGATCTAGCTGGTCTGTCATAATATAATAGAGGCAGTCGATCTAGCTGGTCTGTCATAATATAATAGAGACAGTAGATCTAGCTGGTCTGTCAAAATATACTAGAGACAGTAGATCTAGCTGGTCTGTCATAATATAATAGAGACAGTAGATCTAGCTGGTCTTTCAAATTATAATAGAGACAGTATATCTAGCTGGTCTGTCATAATATAATAGAGACAGTAGATCTAGCTGGCGTGTCATAATATAATAGAGACACAGAGACAGTAAATATAGCTGGTTTGTCATATTATAAAACAGACAGTAGATCTAGCTGGTCTGTCATAATATAATAGAGACAGTATATCTAGTTGGTCTGTCATAATTTATTAGAGTCAGTAGATTTAGCTGGTCTGTCATAACATAATAGAGACAGTAGATCTAGCTGGTCTGTCATAATATAATAGAGACAGTAGATCTAGCTGGTCTGTCATAATATAACAGAGACAGTAGATCTAGCTGGTCGCTCATAATTTACTAGAGGCAGTTGATCTAGCTGGTCTGTCATAATGTAATAGAGACAACAGATCTAGCTCGTCTGTCATAATACAATAGAGAGAGTAGATCTAGCTGGTCTGTCATAATATAATAGAGACAGTAGATCTAGCTGGTCTGTCATAATATAATAGAGACAGTAAATGTAGCTGGTCTGTCATAATTTAATAGAGACAGCAGATCTAGCTGGTCTATCATAGTATAATAGAGCCAGTAGATCTAGATGGTCTGTCAGAATATACTAGAGACAGTAGATCTAGCTGGTCTGTCATAATATAATAGAGACAGTAGATCTAGCTAGTCTGTCATAATGTAATAGAGACAGTAGATCTAGCTGGTCTGTCATAATATAATAGAGACAGTAGATCTAGCTGACCTGTCATAATGTAAGAGAGACACAGCGACAGTAGATCTAGCTGGTTTTTCATAATATAATAGAGACCCAGCGACAGTAGATCTAGATGGTCTGTCATAATATAATAGAGACAGTAGATCTAGCTGGTCTGTCATAATGTAATAGACACAACAGATGTTGCTGGTCTGTCATAATATAATATAGACAGTAGATCTAGCTGGTCTGTCATAATATGATAGAGACAGTAGATCTAGCTGGTCTGTCATAATTTAATAGAGGCAGTAGATCTAGCTGGTCTATCATAATATAATAGAGGCAGTAGATCCAGCTGGTCTGTCATAATGTAATAGAGACAGTAGATCTAGCTGGTCAGTCATAATATACTAGAGACCGTACATCTAGCTGGTCTGTCATAATACAATAGAGACAGCAGATCGAGCTGGTCTGTCATAATATAATAGAGACAGTAGATCTAGCTGGCCTGTCATAATATAATAGAGACAGTAGATCTAGCTGGCCTGTCATAATATAATATAGACAGTAGAACTAGCTGGTCTGTCATAATATAATAGAGACCTAGAGGTAGTAGATCTAGCTGGTCTGTCATAATATAATAGAGACAGTAGATCTAGCTGGTCGCTCATAATTTAATAGAGACAGTAGATCTAGCTGGTCTGTCATACGTCAATGGAGACAATTGATCAAGCTAGTCTGTCATAATATGATAGAGACAGTAGATCTAGCTGGTCTGTCATAATATAATAGAGACAGTAGATTTAGCTGGTCTGTCATAATATAATAGAGACAGTAGATCTAGTTTGTCTGTCATAGTATAATAGAGCCAGTAGATCTAGCTGGTCTGTCAAAATGTAATAGAGACAGTAGATCTAGCTGGTCAGTCATAATATAATAGAGGGAGTAGATCTAGCTCGTCTAGCATAATATAATAGAGGCAGTAGATCCAGCTGGTCTGTCATAATGTAATAGAGACAGTAGATCTAGCTGGTCAGTCATAATATACTAGAGACCGTACATCTAGCTGGTCTGTCATAATACAATAGAGACAGCAGATCGAGCTGGTCTGTCATAATATAATAGAGACAGTAGATCTAGCTGGCCTGTCATAATATAATATAGACAGTAGAACTAGCTGGTCTGTCACAATATAATAGAGACAGTATATCTAGCTGGTATGTCATAATATAATAGAGAGAGTAGATCTAGCAGGCCTGTCATAATATAAGAAAGACACAGCGACAGTAGATCTAGCTGGTCTGTCATAATATAATAGAGACAGTAGATCTAGCTGGTCTGTCATAATGTAATAGACACAGCAGATGTTGCTGGTCTGTCATAATATAATAGAGACCCAGAGACAGTAGATCTAGCTGGTCTGTCATAATATAATAGAGACAGTAGATCTAGCTGGTCTGTCATAATGTAATAGAGACAGTAGATCTAGCTGGTCAGTCATAATATAATAGAGAGAGTAGATCTAGCTCGTCTGTCATAATATAATAGAGACAGTAGATATAGCTGGTCTGTCATATTATAATAGAGACAGTAGATCTAGCTGGTCTGTCATAATATAATAGAGACAGTAGATCTAGCTGGTCGCTCATACGTCAATGGAGACAATTGATCTTGCTAGTCTGTCATAATATGATAGAGACAGTAGATATAGCTGGTCTGTCATAATATAATAGAGACAGGAGACAGTGCTGGTCTGTCATAATGTAATAGAGACAACAGATCTAGCTGGTCTGTCATAATTCAATAGAGACAGTTGATCTAGCTCGTCTGTCATAAAACAATAGAGACAGTAGATTTAGCTGGTATGTCATAATATAATAGACACAGTAGATCTAGTTTGTCTGTCATAGTATAATAGAGCCAGTAGATCTAGCTGGTCTGTCAAAATGTAATAGAGACAGTAGATCTAGCTGGTCAGTCATAATATAATAGAGGGAGTAGATCTAGCTCGTCTGTCATAATATAATAGAGACAGTAGGACTAGCTGGTCTGTCATAATATAATAGAGACAGTAGATCTAGCTGGTCGCTCATAATTTAATAGAGAAAGTAGATCTAGCTGGTCTGTCATACGTCAATGGAGACAATTGATGTAGCTAGTCTGACATAATATGATAGAGACAGTAGATATAGCTGGTCTGTCATAATATAATAGAGACAGTAGACAGTGCTGGTCTGTCATAATGTAATAGAGACAACAGATCTAGCTGGTCTTTCATAATTTAATAGAGGCAGTTGATCTAGCTGGTCTGTCATAGTATAATAGAGACAGTAGATCTAGCTGGTCTGTCATAATATAATAGAGGCAGTCGATCTAGCTGGTCTGTCATAATATAATAGAGACAGTAGATCTAGCTGGTCTGTCAAAATATACTAGAGACAGTAGATCTAGCTGGTCTGTCATAATATAATAGAGACAGTAGATCTAGCTGGTCTTTCAAATTATAATAGAGACAGTATATCTAGCTGGTCTGTCATAATATAATAGAGACAGTAGATCTAGCTGGCGTGTCATAATATAATAGAGACCCAGAGACAGTAGATCTAGCTGGTCTGTCATAATATAATAGAGACAGTAGATCTAGCTGGTCTGTCATAATGTAATAGAGACAGTAGATCTAGCTGGTCAGTCATAATATAATAGAGAGAGTAGATCTAGCTCGTCTGTCATAATATAATAGAGACAGTAGATATAGCTGGTCTGTCATATTATAATAGAGACAGTAGATCTAGCTGGTCTGTCATAATATAATAGAGACAGTAGATCTAGCTGGTCGCTCATACGTCAATGGAGACAATTGATCTTGCTAGTCTGTCATAATATGATAGAGACAGTAGATATAGCTGGTCTGTCATAATATAATAGAGACAGGAGACAGTGCTGGTCTGTCATAATGTAATAGAGACAACAGATCTAGCTGGTCTGTCATAATTCAATAGAGACAGTTGATCTAGCTCGTCTGTCATAAAACAATAGAGACAGTAGATTTAGCTGGTCTGTCATAATATAATAGACACAGTAGATCTAGTTTGTCTGTCATAGTATAATAGAGCCAGTAGATCTAGCTGGTCTGTCAAAATGTAATAGAGACAGTAGATCTAGCTGGTCAGTCATAATATAATAGAGGGAGTAGATCTAGCTCGTCTGTCATAATATAATAGAGACAGTAGATATAGCTGGTCTGTCATATTATAATAGAGACAGTAGGACTAGCTGGTCTGTCATAATATAATAGAGACAGTAGATCTAGCTGGTCGCTCATAATTTAATAGAGAAAGTAGATCTAGCTGGTCTGTCATACGTCAATGGAGACAATTGATGTAGCTAGTCTGACATAATATGATAGAGACAGTAGATCTAGCTGGTCTGTCATAATATAATAGAGACAGTAGACAGTGCTTGTCTGTCATAATGTAATAGAGACAACAGATCTAGCTGGTCTTTCATAATTTAATAGAGGCAGTTGATCTAGCTGGTCTGTCATAGTATAATAGAGACAGTAGATCTAGCTGGTCTGTCATAATATAATAGAGGCAGTCGATCTAGCTGGTCTGTCATAATATAATAGAGACAGTAGATCTAGCTGGTCTGTCAAAATATACTAGAGACAGTAGATCCAGCTGGTCTGTCATAATATAATAGAGACAGTAGATCTAGCTGGTCTTTCAAATTATAATAGAGACAGTATATCTAGCTGGTCTGTCATAATATAATAGAGACAGTAGATCTAGCTGGTCTGTCATAATATAATAGAGACACAGAGACAGTAAATCTAGCTGGTTTGTCATATTATAAAACAGACAGTAGATCTAGCTGGTCTGTCATAATATAATAGAGACAGTATATCTAGTTGGTCTGTCATAATTTATTAGAGTCAGTAGATTTAGCTGGTCTGTCATAATATAATAGAGACAGTAGATCTAGCTGGTCTGTCATAATATAACAGAGACAGTAGATCTAGCTGGTCGCTCATAATTTACTAGAGGCAGTTGATCTAGCTGGTCTGTCATAGTATAATAGAGACAGTAGATCTAGCTGGTCTGTCATAATATAATAGAGGCAGTCGATCTAGCTGGTCTGTCATAATATAATAGAGACAGTAGATCTAGCTGGTCTGTCAAAATATACTAGAGACAGTAGATCTAGCTGGTCTGTCATAATATAATAGAGACAGTAGATCTAGCTGGTCTTTCAAATTATAATAGAGACAGTATATCTAGCTGGTCTGTCATAATATAATAGAGACAGTAGATCTAGCTGGCGTGTCATAATATAATAGAGACCCAGAGACAGTAGATCTAGCTGGTCTGTCATAATATAATAGAGACAGTAGATCTAGCTGGTCTGTCATAATGTAATAGAGACAGTAGATCTAGCTGGTCAGTCATAATATAATAGAGAGAGTAGATCTAGCTCGTCTGTCATAATATAATAGAGACAGTAGATATAGCTGGTCTGTCATATTATAATAGAGACAGTAGATCTAGCTGGTCTGTCATAATATAATAGAGACAGTAGATCTAGCTGGTCGCTCATACGTCAATGGAGACAATTGATCTTGCTAGTCTGTCATAATATGATAGAGACAGTAGATATAGCTGGTCTGTCATAATATAATAGAGACAGGAGACAGTGCTGGTCTGTCATAATGTAATAGAGACAACAGATCTAGCTGGTCTGTCATAATTCAATAGAGACAGTTGATCTAGCTCGTCTGTCATAAAACAATAGAGACAGTAGATTTAGCTGGTCTGTCATAATATAATAGACACAGTAGATCTAGTTTGTCTGTCATAGTATAATAGAGCCAGTAGATCTAGCTGGTCTGTCAAAATGTAATAGAGACAGTAGATCTAGCTGGTCAGTCATAATATAATAGAGGGAGTAGATCTAGCTCGTCTGTCATAATATAATAGAGACAGTAGATATAGCTGGTCTGTCATATTATAATAGAGACAGTAGGACTAGCTGGTCTGTCATAATATAATAGAGACAGTAGATCTAGCTGGTCGCTCATAATTTAATAGAGAAAGTAGATCTAGCTGGTCTGTCATACGTCAATGGAGACAATTGATGTAGCTAGTCTGACATAATATGATAGAGACAGTAGATATAGCTGGTCTGTCATAATATAATAGAGACAGTAGACAGTGCTTGTCTGTCATAATGTAATAGAGACAACAGATCTAGCTGGTCTTTCATAATTTAATAGAGGCAGTTGATCTAGCTGGTCTGTCATAGTATAATAGAGACAGTAGATCTAGCTGGTCTGTCATAATATAATAGAGGCAGTCGATCTAGCTGGTCTGTCATAATATAATAGAGACAGTAGATCTAGCTGGTCTGTCAAAATATACTAGAGACAGTAGATCTAGCTGGTCTGTCATAATATAATAGAGACAGTAGATCTAGCTGGTCTTTCAAATTATAATAGAGACAGTATATCTAGCTGGTCTGTCATAATATAATAGAGACAGTAGATCTAGCTGGCGTGTCATAATATAATAGAGACACAGAGACAGTAAATCTAGCTGGTTTGTCATATTATAAAACAGACAGTAGATCTAGCTGGTCTGTCATAATATAATAGAGACAGTATATCTAGTTGGTCTGTCATAATTTATTAGAGTCAGTAGATTTAGCTGGTCTGTCATAATATAATAGAGACAGTAGATCTAGCTGGTCTGTCATAATATAACAGAGACAGTAGATCTAGCTGGTCGCTCATAATTTACTAGAGGCAGTTGATCTAGCTGGTCTGTCATAATGTAATAGAGACAATAGATCTAGCTCGTCTGTCATAATACAATAGAGAGAGTAGATCTAGCTGGTCTGTCATAATATAATAGAGACAGTAGATCTAGCTGGTCTGTCATAATATAATAGAGACAGTAAATGTAGCTGGTCTGTCATAATTTAATAGAGACAGCAGATCTAGCTGGTCTATCATAGTATAATAGAGCCAGTAGATCTAGATGGTCTGTCAAAATATACTAGAGACAGTAGATCTAGCTGGTCTGTCATAATATAATAGAGACAGTAGATCTAGCTAGTCTGTCATAATGTAATAGAGACAGTAGATCTAGCTGGTCTGTCATAATATAATAGAGACAGTAGATCTAGCTGACCTGTCATAATGTAAGAGAGACACAGAGATAGTAGATCTAGCTGGTTTTTCATAATATAATAGAGACCCAGCGACAGTAGATCTAGATGGTCTGTCATAATATAATAGAGACAGTAGATCTAGCTGGTCTGTCATAATGTAATAGACACAACAGATGTTGCTGGTCTGTCATAATATAATATAGACAGTAGATCTAGCTGGTCTGTCATAATATGATAGAGACAGTAGATCTAGCTGGTCTGTCATAATTTAATAGAGGCAGTAGATCTAGCTGGTCTATCATAATATAATAGAGGCAGTAGATCCAGCTGGTCTGTCATAATGTAATAGAGACAGTAGATCTAGCTGGTCAGTCATAATATACTAGAGACCGTACATCTAGCTGGTCTGTCATAATACAATAGAGACAGCAGATCGAGCTGGTCTGTCATAATATAATAGAGACAGTAGATCTAGCTGGCCTGTCATAATATAATATAGACAGTAGAACTAGCTGGTCTGTCACAATATAATAGAGACAGTAGATCTAGCTGGTCTGTCATAATATAATAGAGACCTAGAGGTAGTAGATCTAGCTGGTCTGTCATAATATAATAGAGACAGTAGATCTAGCTGGTCGCTCATAATTTAATAGAGACAGTAGATCTAGCTGGTCTGTCATACGTCAATGGAGACAATTGATCAAGCTAGTCTGTCATAATATGATAGAGACAGTAGATCTAGCTGGTCTGTCATAATATAATAGAGACAGTAGATTTAGCTGGTCTGTCATAATATAATAGAGACAGTAGATCTAGTTTGTCTGTCATAGTATAATAGAGCCAGTAGATCTAGCTGGTCTGTCAAAATGTAATAGAGACAGTAGATCTAGCTGGTCAGTCATAATATAATAGAGGGAGTAGATCTAGCTCGTCTAGCATAATATAATAGAGGCAGTAGATCCAGCTGGTCTGTCATAATGTAATAGAGACAGTAGATCTAGCTGGTCAGTCATAATATACTAGAGACCGTACATCTAGCTGGTCTGTCATAATACAATAGAGACAGCAGATCGAGCTGGTCTGTCATAATATAATAGAGACAGTAGATCTAGCTGGCCTGTCATAATATAATATAGACAGTAGAACTAGCTGGTCTGTCACAATATAATAGAGACAGTATATCTAGCTGGTATGTCATAATATAATAGAGAGAGTAGATCTAGCTGGCCTGTCATAATATAAGAAAGACACAGCGACAGTAGATCCTAGCTGGTCTGTCATAATATAATAGAGACAGTAGATCTAGCTGGTCTGTCATAATGTAATAGACACAGCAGATGTTGCTGGTCTGTCATAATATAATAGAGACCCAGAGACAGTAGATCTAGCTGGTCTGTCATAATATAATAGAGACAGTAGATCTAGCTGGTCTGTCATAATGTAATAGAGACAGTAGATCTAGCTGGTCAGTCATAATATAATAGAGAGAGTAGATCTAGCTCGTCTGTCATAATATAATAGAGACAGTAGATATAGCTGGTCTGTCATATTATAATAGAGACAGTAGATCTAGCTGGTCTGTCATAATATAATAGAGACAGTAGATCTAGCTGGTCGCTCATACGTCAATGGAGACAATTGATCTTGCTAGTCTGTCATAATATGATAGAGACAGTAGATATAGCTGGTCTGTCATAATATAATAGAGACAGGAGACAGTGCTGGTCTGTCATAATGTAATAGAGACAACAGTTCTAGCTGGTCTGTCATAATTCAATAGAGACAGTTGATCTAGCTCGTCTGTCATAAAACAATAGAGACAGTAGATTTAGCTGGTCTGTCATAATATAATAGACACAGTAGATCTAGTTTGTCTGTCATAGTATAATAGAGCCAGTAGATCTAGCTGGTCTATCAAAATGTAATAGAGACAGTAGATCTAGCTGGTCAGTCATAATATAATAGAGGGAGTAGATCTAGCTCGTCTGACATAATATAATAGAGACAGTAGATATAGCTGGTCTGTTATATTATAATAGAGACAGTAGGACTAGCTGGTCTGTCATAATATAATAGAGACAGTAGATCTAGCTGGTCGCTCATAATTTAATAGAGACAGTAGATCTAGCTGGTCTGTCATACGTCAATGGAGACAATTGATGTAGCTAGTCTGTCATAATATGATAGAGACAGTAGATATAGCTGGTCTGTCATAATATAATAGAGACAGTAGACAGTGCTGGTCTGTCATAATGTAATAGAGACAACAGATCTAGCTGGTCTGTCATAATTCAATAGAGACAGTTGATCTAGCTCGTCTGTCATAATACAATAGAGACAGTGGATTTAGCTGCTCTGTCATAATATAATAGAGACAGTAGATCTAGTTTGTCTGTCATAGTATAATAGAGCCAGTAGATCTAGCTGGTCTGTCAAAATGTAATAGAGACAGTAGATCTAGCTCGTCTGTCATAATACAATAGAGACAGTAGATTTAGCTGGTCTGTCATAATATAATAGAGACACAGAGACAGTAAATCTAGCTGGTTTGTCATATTATAAAACAGACAGTAGATCTAGCTGGTCTGTCATAATATAATAGAGACAGTATATCTAGTTGGTCTGTCATAATTTATTAGAGTCAGTAGATTTAGCTGGTCTGTCATAATATAATAGAGACAGTAGATCTAGCTGGTCTGTCATAATATAATAGAGACAGTAGATCTAGCTGGTCTGTCATAATATAACAGAGACAGTAGATCTAGCTGGTCGCTCATAATTTACTAGAGGCAGTTGATCTAGCTGGTCTGTCATAATGTAATAGAGACAACAGATCTAGCTCGTCTGTCATAATACAATAGAGACAGTGGATTTAGCTGCTCTGTCATAATATAATAGAGACAGTAGATCTAGTTTGTCTGTCATAGTATAATAGAGCCAGTAGATCTAGCTGGTCTGTCAAAATGTAATAGAGACAGTAGATCTAGCTCGTCTGTCATAATACAATAGAGACAGTAGATTTAGCTGGTTTGTCATAATATAATAGAGACAGTAGATCTAGTTTGTCTGTCATAATATAATAGAGAGAGTAAATCTAGCTTGTCTGTCATAATTTAATAGAGACAGTAGATCTAGCTGGTCTGTCATAATGTAAGAGAGACACAGCGACAGTAGATCTAGCTGGTTTTTCATAATATAATAGAGACCCAGCGACAGTAGATCTAGATGGTCTGTCATAATATAATAGAGACAGTACATCTAGCTGGTCTGTCATAATGTAATAGACACAACAGATGTTGCTGGTCTGTCATAATATAATATAGACAGTAGATCTAGCTGGTCTGTCATAATATGATAGAGACAGTAGATCTAGCTGGTCTGTCATAATTTAATAGAGGCAGTAGATCTAGCTGGTCTATCATAATATAATAGAGGCAGTAGATCCAGCTGGTCTGTCATAATGTAATAGAGACAGTAGATCTAGCTGGTCAGTCATAATATACTAGAGACCGTACATCTAGCTGGTCTGTCATAATACAATAGAGACAGCAGATCGAGCTGGTCTGTCATAATATAATAGAGACAGTAGATCTAGCTGGCCTGTCATAATATAATATAGACAGTAGAACTAGCTGGTCTGTCACAATATAATAGAGACAGTAGATCTAGCTGGTCTGTCATAATATAATAGAGACCTAGAGGTAGTAGATCTAGCTGGTCTGTCATAATATAATAGAGACAGTAGATCTAGCTGGTCGCTCATAATTTAATAGAGACAGTAGATCTAGATGGTCTGTCATACGTCAATGGAGACAATTGATCAAGCTAGTCTGTCATAATATGATAGAGACGGTAGATCTAGCTGGTCTGTCATAATATAATAGAGACAGCAGATTTAGCTGGTCTGTCATAATATAATAAATGAGACAGTAGATCTAGTTTGTCTGTCATAATATAATAGAGGGAGTAGATCTAGCTTGTCTAGCATAATATAATAGAGGCAGTAGATCCAGCTGGTCTGTCATAATGTAATAGAGACAGTAGATCTAGCTGGTCAGTCATAATATACTAGAGACCGTACATCTAGCTGGTCTGTCATAATACAATAGAGACAGCAGATCGAGCTGGTCTGTCATAATATAATAGAGACAGTAGATCTAGCTGGCCTGTCATAATATAATATAGACAGTAGAACTAGCTGGTCTGTCACAATATAATAGAGACAGTATATCTAGCTGGTATGTCATAATATAATAGAGAGAGTAGATCTAGCTGGCCTGTCATAATATAAGAAAGACACAGCGACAGTAGATCTAGCTGGTCTGTCATAATATAATAGAGACAGTAGATCTAGCTGGTCTGTCATAATGTAATAGACACAGCAGATGTTGCTGGTCTGTCATAATATAATAGAGACCCAGAGACAGTAGATCTAGCTGGTCTGTCATAATATAATAGAGACAGTAGATCTAGCTGGTCTGTCATAATGTAATAGAGACAGTAGATCTAGCTGGTCAGTCATAATATAATAGAGAGAGTAGATCTAGCTCGTCTGTCATAATATAATAGAGACAGTAGATATAGCTGGTCTGTCATATTATAATAGAGACAGTAGATCTAGCTGGTCTGTCATAATATAATAGAGACAGTAGATCTAGCTGGTCGCTCATACGTCAATGGAGACAATTGATCTTGCTAGTCTGTCATAATATGATAGAGACAGTAGATATAGCTGGTCTGTCATAATATAATAGAGACAGTAGACAGTGCTGGTCTGTCATAATGTAAAAGAGACAACAGATCTAGCTGGTCTGTCATAATTCAATAGAGAGAGTTGATCTAGCTCGTCTGTCATAATACAATAGAGACAGTGGATTTAGCTGCTCTGTCATAATATAATAGAGACAGTAGATCTAGTTTGTCTGTCATAGTATAATAGAGCCAGTAGATCTAGCTGGTCTGTCAAAATGTAATAGAGACAGTAGATCTAGCTCGTCTGTCATAATACAATAGAGACAGTAGATTTAGCTGGTTTGTCATAATATAATAGAGACAGTAGATCTAGTTTGTCTGTCATAATATAATAGAGAGAGTAAATCTAGCTTGTCTGTCATAATTTAATAGAGACAGTAGATCTAGCTGGTCTGTCATAATATAATAGAGACAGTCGATCTAGCTGGTCTGTCATAATATAATAGAGACAGTAGATCTAGCTGGTCTGTCATAATATAATAGAGACAGTAGACAGTGCTGGTCTGTCATAATGTAATAGAGACAACAGATCTAGCTGGTCTCTCAGAATTCAATAGAGACAGTTGATCTAGCTCGTCTGTCATAATACAATAGAGTCAGTAGATTTAGCTGGTCTGTCATGATATAATAGAGACAGTAGATCTAGTTTGTCTGTCATAATATAATAGAGAGAGTAAATCTATCTTGTCTGTCATAATTTAATAGAGACAGTAGATCTAGCTGGTCTGTCATAATATAATAGAGACAGTAGATCTAGCTGGTCTGTCATAATATAATAGAGACAGTCGATCTAGCTGGTCTGTCATAATATAATAGAGACAGTAGATCTAGCTGGTCTGTCATAATATAATAGGGACAGCAGATCTAGCTGGTCTGTCATAATAAAATAGAGACAGCAGATCTGGCTGGTCTGTCATAGTATAATAGAGCCAGTAGATCTAGCTGGTCTGTCATAATATAATAGAGCCAGTAGATCTAGCTGGTCTGTCATAGTATAATAGAGCCAGTAGATCTAGCTGGTCAGTCAAAATATACTAGAGACAGTAGATCTAGCTGGTCTGTCATAATATAATAGAGATAGTAGATCTAGCTGGTCTGTCATCATTTAATAGAGGCAGTAGATCTAGCTGGTCTATCATAATATAATAGAGACAGTAGATCTAGCTGGTCTATCATAATGTAATAGAGACAGTAGATCTAGCTGGTCAGTCAAAATATAATAGAGACAGTAGATCTAGCTGGTCTATCATAATATAATAGAGACAGTAGATCTAGCTGGTCTGTCATAATATAATACAGACTGTGGATCTAGCTGGCCTGTCATAATATAAGAGAGACACAGCGACATTAGATCTAGCTGGTCTGTCATAATGTAATAGACACAGCAGATGTTGCTGGTCTATCATAATATAATAGAGACAGTAGATCTAGCTGGTCTGTCATACGTCAATGGAGACAATTGATCTAGCTAGTCTGTCATAATATGATAGTGACAGTAGATCTAGCTTGTCTGTCATAGTATAATAGAGCCAGTAGATCTATCTGGTCTGTCATAATATAATAGAGCCAGTAGATCTAGCTGGTCTGTCATAGTATAATAGAGCCAGTAGATCTAGATGGTCTGTCAAAATATACTAGAGACAGTAGATTTAGCTGTTCTGTCATAATGTAATAGAGACAGTAGATCTAGCTGGTCTGTCAAAATATAATAGAGACAGTAGATCTAGCTGGCCTGTCATAATATAAGAGAGACACAGCGACAGTAGATCAAGCTGGTCTGGCATAATATAATAGAGACCCAGAGACAGTAGATCTAGCTTGTCTGTCATAATATAATGGAGACAGTAGATCTAGCTGGTCTGTCAAAATGTAATAGACACAGCAAATGTTGCGGGTCTGTCATAATATAATAGAGACAGTAGATCTAGCTGGTTTGTCATAAGTCAATAGAGACAATTGATCTAGCTAGTCTGTCATTATATAATAGAGACAGTAGATCTAGCTGGTCTGTCATAATATAATAGAGACAGTAGATCTAGCTGGTCTGTCATAATGTAATAGAGACAGTAGATCTAGCTGGTCTGTCATAATGTAATAGAGACAGTAGATCTAGCTGGTCAGTCATAATATAATAGAGGGAGTAGATCTAGCTCGTCTGTCATAATATAATAGAGACAGTAGATATAGCTGGTCTGTCATATTATAATAGAGACAATTGATCTAGCTTGTCTGTCATAATACAATAGAGACCTAGAGATAGTAGATCTAGCTGGTCTGTCATAATATAATAGAGACAGTAGATCTATCTGGTCTGTCATAATATAATATAGACAGTCGATCTAGCTGGTCTGTCATAATATAATAGAGACAGTAGATCTAGCTGGTCAGTCATAATATAATAGAGGGAGTAGATCTAGCTCGTATGTCATAATATAATAGAGACAGTAGATATAGCTGGTCTGTCATATTATAATAGAGACAGTAGATCTAGCTGGTCTGTCATAATACAATAGAGACCTAGAGATAGTAGATCTAGCTGGTCTGTCATAATATAATAGGGACAGCAGATCTAGCTGGTCTGTCATAATAAAATAGAGACAGTAGATCTAGTTGGTCTGTCATAATATAATAGAGACAGTAAATCTAGCTGGTCTGTCATAATTTAATAGAGACAGCAGATCTGGCTGGTCTGTCATAGTATAATAGAGCCAGTAGATCTAGCTGGTCAGTCAAAATATACTAGAGACAGTAGATCTAGCTGGTCTGTCATAATATAATAGAGATAGTAGATCTAGCTGGTCTGTCATAGTATAATAGAGCCAGTAGATCTAGCTGGTCAGTCAAAATATACTAGTGACAGTAGATCTAGCTGGTCTGTCATAATATAATAGAGATAGTAGATCTAGCTGGTCTGTCATCATTTAATAGAGGCAGTAGATCTAGCTGGTCTATCATAATATAATAGAGACAGTAGATCTAGCTGGTCTGTCATAATGTAATAGAGACAGTAGATCTAGCTGGTCAGTCAAAATATAATAGAGACAGTAGATCTAGCTGGTCTATCATAACATAATAGAGACAGTAGATCTAGCTGGTCTGTCATAATATAATACAGACAGTGGATCTAGCTGGCCTGTCATAATATAAGAGAGACACAGCGACAGTAGATCTAGCTGGTCTGTCATAATATAATAGAGACCCAGAGACAGTAGATCTAGCTTGTCTGTCATAATATAATGGAGACAGTAGATCTAGCTGGTCTGTCATAATGTAATAGACACAGCAAATGTTGCGGGTCTGTCATAATATAATAGAGACAGTAGATCTAGCTGGTTTGTCATAAGTCAATAGAGTCAATTGATCTAGCTAGTCTGTCATTATATAATAGAGACAGTAGATCTAGCTGGTCTGTAATAATATAATAGAGACAGTAGATCTAGCTGGTCTGTCATAATGTAATAGAGACAGTAGATCTAGCTGGTCTGTCATAATGTAATAGAGACAGTAGATCTAGCTGGTCAGTCATAATATAATAGAGGGAGTAGATCTAGCTCGTCTGTCATAATATAATAGAGACAGTAGATAAAGCTGGTCTGTCATATTATAATAGAGACAGTAGATCTAGCTTGTCTGTCATAATACAATAGAGACCTAGAGATAGTAGATCTAGCTGGTCTGTCATAATATAATAGAGACAGTAGATCTATCTGGTCTGTCATAATATAATATAGACAGTCGATCTAGCTGGTCTGTCATAATATAATAGAGACAGTAGATCTAGCTGGTCAGTCATAATATAATAGAGGGAGTAGATCTAGCTCGTATGTCATAATATAATAGAGACAGTAGATATAGCTGGTCTGTCATATTATAATAGAGACAGTAGATCTAGCTGGTCTGTCATAATACAATAGAGACCTAGAGATAGTAGATCTAGCTGGTCTGTCATAATATAATAGAGACAGTAGATCTAGCTGGTCAGTCATAATATAATAGAGGGAGTAGATCTAGCTCGTATGTCATAATATAATAGAGACAGTAGATATAGCTGGTCTGTCAAAATATACTAGAGACAGTAGATCTAGCTGGTCTGTCATAATATAATAGAGAGAGTAGATCTAGCTGGTCTGTCATAATGTAATAGAGACAGTAGATCTAGCTGGTCAGTCATAAGATACTAGAGACCGTACATCTAGCTGGTCTGTCATAATACAATAGAGACAGCAGATCGAGCTGGTCTGTCATAATATAATAGAGACAGTAGATCTAGCTGGCCTGTCATAATATAATATAGACAGTAGAACTAGCTGGTCTGTCACAATATAATAGAGACAGTAGATATAGCTGGTCTGTCATATTATAATATTGACAGTAGATCTAGCTGGTCTGTCATAATATAATAGAGACAGTAGATCTAGCTGGTCGCTCATAATTTAATAGAGACAGTAGATCTAGCTGGTATGTCATACGTCAATGGAGACAATTGATCAAGCTAGTCTGTCATAATATGATAGAGACAGTAGATCTAGCTGGTCTGTCATAATATAATAGAGACAGTAGACAGTGCTGGTCTGTCATAATGTAATAGAGACAACAGATATAGCTGGTCTGTCATAATTCAATAGAGACAGTTGATCTAGCTCGTCTGTCAAAATACAATAGAGACAGTAGATTTAGCTGGTCTGTCATAATATAATAGAGACAGTAGATCTAGTTTGTCTGTCATAGTATAATAGAGCCAGTAGATCTAGCTGGTCTGTCAAAATGTAATAGAGACAGTAGATCTAGCTGGTCTGTCATAATATAATAGAGACAGTCGATCTAGCTGGTCTGTCATAATACAATAGAGACCTAGAGATAGTAGATCTAGCTGGTCTGTCATAATATAATAGAGACAGTAGATCTAGCTGGTCTGTCATAATATAATAGAGACAGTCGATCTAGCTGGTCTGTCATAATATAATAGAGACAGTAGATCTAGCTGGTCAGTCATAATATAATAGAGGGAGTAGATCTAGCTCGTATGTCATAATATAATAGAGACAGTAGATATAGCTGGTCTGTCATATTATAATAGAGACAGTAGATCTAGCTGGTCTGTCATAATACAATAGAGACCTAGAGATAGTAGATCTAGCTGGTCTGTCATAATATAATAGAGACAGTAGATCTAGCTGGTCGCTCATAATTTAATAGAGACAGTAGATCTAGCAGGTCTGTCATACGTCAATGGAGACAACTGATCTAGCTAGTCTGTCATAATATGATAGAGACAGTAGATCTAGCTGGTCTGTCCTAATATAATAGAGACAGTAGACAGTGCTGGTCTGTCATAATGTAATAGAGACAACAGATCTAGCTGGTCTGTCATAATACAATAGAGACAGTAGATTTAGCTGGTCTGTCATAATATAATAAAGAGAGTAGATCTAGTCCTAATATAATAGAGACAGTAGACAGTGCTGGTCTGTCATAATGTAATAGAGACAACAGATCTAGCTGGTCTGTCATAATTCAATAGAGACAGTTGATCTAGCTCGTCTGTCATAATACAATAGAGACAGTAGATTTAGCTGGTCTGTCATAATATAATAGAGACAGTAGATCTAGTTTGTCTGTCATAATATAATAGAGAGAGTAAATCTAGCTTGTCTGTCATAATATTATAGAGACAGTATATCTGGCTGGTCTGTCATAATATAATAGCGACAGTAGATCTAGCTGGCCTGTCATAATATAATAGAGACACAGAGACAGTAAATCTAGCTGGTCTGTCATAATTCAATAGAGACAGTAGATCTAGCTGGTCTGTCATAATACAATAGAGACAGTAGATCTAGCTGCTCTGTCATAATACAATGGATACAGTAGATTTAGCTGGTCTGTCATAATATAATAGAGACATTAAATCTAGCTGGTCTGTCAAAATTTAAGAGACAGCAGATCAAGCTGGTCTGTCATAATATAATAAAGACAGCAGATCTAGCTGGTCTGTCATAATATAATAGTGACAGCAGATCTAGCTGGTCTGTCATAATATAATAGAGACAGTAGATCTAGCTGGTCTGTCATAATATTATAGAGACAGTATATCTGGCTGGTCTGTCATAATATAATAGAGACAGTAGATCTAGCTGGCCTGTCATAATATAATAGAGACACAGAGACAGTAAATCTAGCTGGTCTGTCATTTTATAATACAGACAGTAGATCTAGCTGGTCTGTCATAATATAATAGAAACCTCGAGACAGTAGATCTAGCTGGACTGTCATAATACAATAGAGATAGCAGATCTAGCTGGTCTGTCATAATATATTTGAGACAGAAGATCTAGCTGCTCTGTCATAATATAATAGAGACAGTAGATCAAGCTGCTCTGTCATAATATAATAGAGACAGTAGATCAAGCTGCTCTGTCATAATATAATAGAGACAGTAGATCTAGCTGCTCTGTCATAATGTAATAGAGACAGCAGATCTAGCTGGTCTGTCATAATATAATAGAGGCAGTAGATCTAGCTGGTCTGTCATAATATAATAGAGACACAGTGACAGTAAATCTAGCTGGTCTTTCATATTATAATACAGAGAGTAGATCTAGCTGGTCTGTCATAATATAATAGAGCCAGAAGATCTAGCTGGTCTGTCATAATATAATAGAGAATGAGATCTAGCTGGTCTGTCATATTATAATAGAGACAGTATATCTAGCTGGTCTGTCATAATATAATAGAGACCTAGAAATAGTAGATCTAGCTGTTCTCTCATAATATAATAGAGACAGTAGATCTAGCTGGTCGCTTATAATTTAATAGAGGCAGTTGATCTAGCTGGTCTGTCATAATATAATGGAGACACAGTGACAGTAAATCTAGCTGGTCTGTCATATTATAATACAGAGAGTAGATCTAGCTTGTCTGTCATAGTATAATAGAGACCTCGAGACAGTAGATCTAGCTGGTCTGTCATAATACAATAGAGATAGCAGATCTAGCTGGTCTGTCATAAAAATAATGAGACAGTAGATCTAGCTGGCCTGTCATAATATAAGAGAGACACAGAGACAGTAGATCTAGCTGGTCTGTCATAATATAATAGAGACAGTAGATTTAGCTGGTCTGTAATAATATAGTAGAGACAGTAGATCTAGCTGGTCTGTCATAATATAATAGAGCCAGTAGATCTAGCTGGTCTGTCATAATATAATTGAGACATTAGATCTAGCTGCTCTGTCATAATATAATAGAGACAGTAGATTTAACTGGTCTGTCATTATTTAATAGAGGCAATTGATATAGCTGGTCTGTCATAATATAATAGAGACAGTAGATTTAGCTGCTCTTACATTATTTAATAGAGGCAGTTGATATAGCTGGTCTGTCATAATATAATAGAGACATTAGATTTAGCTGGTCTGTCATAATATAATAGATACAGTATATCTAGCTGGTCTGTCATAATATAATAGAGACAGTATATCTATCTGGTCTGTCATAATATAATTGAGACATTAGATCTAGCTGCTCTGTCATAATATAATAGAGACAGTAGATCTAGCTGCTCTGTCATAATGTAACAGAGACAGCAGATCTAGCTGGTCTGTCATAATATAATAGAGGCAGTAGATTTAGCTGGTCTGTCATAATATAATAGAGATAGTAGATCTAGCTGGTCTGTCATAATATAATAGAGACAGTAGAACTAGCTGGTCTGTCATATTATAATAAAGACAGTAGATCTAGCTTTTCTGTCATAATATAATAGAGACAGTAGATCTAGCTGGCCTTTCAAAATATAAGAGAGACAAAGAGACAGTAGATCTAGCTGGTCTGTCATATTATAATAGAGACAGTAGATCTAGCTGCTCTGTCATAATGTAATAGAGACAGCAGGTCTAGCTGGTCTGTCATAATGTAATAGAGACAGCAGGTCTAGCTGCTCTGTCATAATGTAATAGAGACAGCAGGTCTAGCTGGTCTGTCATAATATAATAGAGACAGCAGATCTAGCTGGTCTGTCATAATATAATAGAGACAGTAGATCTAGCTGGTCTGTCATAATATAATGGAGACAGCAGATGTAGCTGGTCTGTAATAATATAGTAGAGACAGTAGATCTAGCTGGTCTGTCATAATATAACAGAGCCAGTAGATCTAGCTGGTCTGTCATAATACAAAATAGACAGTAGATCTAGCTGGTCTGTCATAATATAATAGAGACAGTAGATCTAGCTGGTCTGTCATATTATAATAGAGACAGTAGATCTAGCTGGTCTGTCATAATATAATAGAGCCAGTAGATCTAGCTGGTCTTTCATTATACAAAATAGACAGTAGATCTAGCTGGTCTGTCATAATATAATAGAGACAGTAGATCTAGCTGGTCTGTCATATTATAATAGAGACAGTAGATCTAGCTGGTCTGTCAAAATGTAATAGAGAGAGCAGATCTAGCAGGTCTGTCATAATATAATAGAGACAGTAGATCTAGCTGGTCTGTCATAATATAATAGAGACAGCAGATCTAGCTGGTCTGTCATAATATAATAGAGCCAGTAGATCTAGCTGGTCTTTCATTATACAAAATAGACAGTAGATCTAGCTGGTCTGTCATAATATAATAGAGACATTAGATCTAGCTTGTCGCTTATAATTTAATAGAGGCAGTTGATCTAGCTGGTCTGTCATAATATAATAGAGACACAGTGACAGTAAATCTAGCTGGTCTGTCATATTATAATACAGAGAGTAGATCTAGCTGGTCTGTCATAATATAATAGAGACCTAGAAATAGTAGATCTAGCTGTTCTCTCATAATATAATAGAGACAGTAGATCTAGTTGGTCGCTTATAATTTAATAGAGGCAGTTGATCTAGCTGGTCTGTCATAATATAATAGAGACACAGTGACAGTAAATCTAGCTGGTCTGTCATATTATAATACAGAGAGTAGATCTAGCTTGTCTGTCATAATATAATAGAGACCTCGAGACAGTAGATCTAGCTGGTCTGTCATAATACAATAGAGATAGCAGATCTAGCTGGTCTGTCATAAAAATAATGAGACAGTAGATCTAGCTGGCCTGTCATAATATAAGAGAGACACAGAGACAGTAGATCTAGCTGGTCTGTCATAATATAATAGAGACAGTAGATTTAACTGGTCTGTCATAATTTAATAGAGGCAGTTGATATAGCTGGTCTGTCATAATATAATAGAGACAGTAGATTTAGCTGGTCTGTAATAATATAGTAGAGACAGTAGATCTAGCTGGTCTGTCATAATATAATAGAGCCAGTAGATCTAGCTGGTCTGTCATAATATAATTGAGACATTAGATCTAGCTGCTCTGTCATAATATAATAGAGACAGTAGATTTAACTGGTCTGTCATTATTTAATAGAGGCAATTGATATAGCTGGTCTGTCATAATATAATAGAGACAGTAGATTTAGCTGCTCTTACATTATTTAATAGAGGCAGTTGATATAGCTGGTCTGTCATAATATAATAGAGACATTAGATTTAGCTGGTCTGTCATAATATAATAGATACAGTATATCTAGCTGGTCTGTCATAATATAATAGAGACAGTATATCTATCTGGTCTGTCATAATATAATTGAGACATTAGATCTAGCTGCTCTGTCATAATATAATAGAGACAGTAGATCTAGCTGCTCTGTCATAATGTAACAGAGACAGCAGATCTAGCTGGTCTGTCATAATATAATAGAGGCAGTAGATTTAGCTGGTCTGTCATAATATAATAGAGATAGTAGATCTAGCTGGTCTGTCATAATATAATAGAGACAGTAGAACTAGCTGGTCTGTCATATTATAATAAAGACAGTAGATCTAGCTTTTCTGTCATAATATAATAGAGACAGTAGATCTAGCTGGCCTTTCAAAATATAAGAGAGACAAAGAGACAGTAGATCTAGCTGGTCTGTCATATTATAATAGAGACAGTAGATCTAGCTGCTCTGTCATAATGTAATAGAGACAGCAGGTCTAGCTGGTCTGTCATAATGTAATAGAGACAGCAGGTCTAGCTGCTCTGTCATAATGTAATAGAGACAGCAGGTCTAGCTGGTCTGTCATAATATAATAGAGACAGCAGATCTAGCTGGTCTGTCATAATATAATAGAGACAGTAGATCTAGCTGGTCTGTCATAATATAATGGAGACAGCAGATGTAGCTGGTCTGTAATAATATAGTAGAGACAGTAGATCTAGCTGGTCTGTCATAATATAACAGAGCCAGTAGATCTAGCTGGTCTGTCATAATACAAAATAGACAGTAGATCTAGCTGGTCTGTCATAATATAATAGAGACAGTAGATCTAGCTGGTCTGTCATATTATAATAGAGACAGTAGATCTAGCTGGTCTGTCATAATATAATAGAGCCAGTAGATCTAGCTGGTCTTTCATTATACAAAATAGACAGTAGATCTAGCTGGTCTGTCATAATATAATAGAAACAGTAGATCTAGCTGGTCTGTCATATTATAATAGAGACAGTAGATCTAGCTGGTCTGTCATAATATAATAGAGACAGCAGATCTAGCTGGTCTGTCATAATATAATAGAGCCAGTAGATCTAGCTGGTCTTTCATTATACAAAATAGACAGTAGATCTAGCTGGTCTGTCATAATATAATAGAGACAGTAGATCTAGCTGGTCTGTCATAATATAATAGAGACAGTAGATCTAGCTGGTCTGTCATAATATAATAGAGGCAGTAGATCTAGCTGGTCTGTCATAATATAATAGAGACACAGTGACAGTAAATCTAGCTGGTCTTTCATATTATAATACAGAGAGTGGATCTAGCTGGTCTGTCATAATATAATAGAGACCTCGAGACAGTAGATCTAGCTGGTCTGTCATAATACAATAGAGATAGCAGATCTAGCTGGTCTGTCATAAAAATAATGAGACAGTAGATCTAGCTGGCCTGTCATAATATAAGAGAGACACAGAGACAGTAGATCTAGCTGGTCTGTCATAATATAATAGAGACAGTAGATTTAACTGGTCTGTCATAATTTAATAGAGACAGTAGATCTAGCTGGTCTGTCATAATATAATGGAGACAGCAGATGTAGCTGGTCTGTAATAATATAGTAGAGACAGTAGATCTAGCTGGTCTGTCATAATATAACAGAGCCAGTAGATCTAGCTGGTCTGTCATAATACAAAATAGACAGTAGATCTAGCTGGTCTGTCATAATATAATAGAGACAGTAGATCTAGCTGGTCTGTCATATTATAATAGAGACAGTAGATCTAGCTGGTCTGTCATAATATAATAGAGCCAGTAGATCTAGCTGGTCTTTCATTATACAAAATAGACAGTAGATCTAGCTGGTCTGTCATAATATAATAGAGACAGTAGATCTAGCTGGTCTGTCATATTATAATAGAGACAGTAGATCTAGCTGGTCTGTCAAAATGTAATAGAGAGAGCAGATCTAGCAGGTCTGTCATAATATAATAGAGACAGTAGATCTAGCTGGTCTGTCATAATATAATAGAGACAGCAGATCTAGCTGGTCTGTCATAATATAATAGAGCCAGTAGATCTAGCTGGTCTTTCATTATACAAAATAGACAGTAGATCTAGCTGGTCTGTCATAATATAATAGAGACATTAGATCTAGCTGGTCGCTTATAATTTAATAGAGGCAGTTGATCTAGCTGGTCTGTCATAATATAATAGAGACACAGTGACAGTAAATCTAGCTGGTCTGTCATATTATAATACAGAGAGTAGATCTAGCTGGTCTGTCATAATATAATAGAGACCTAGAAATAGTAGATCTAGCTGTTCTCTCATAATATAATAGAGACAGTAGATCTAGCTGGTCGCTTATAATTTAATAGAGGCAGTTGATCTAGCTGGTCTGTCATAATATAATAGAGACACAGTGACAGTAAATCTAGCTGGTCTGTCATATTATAATACAGAGAGTAGATCTAGCTTGTCTGTCATAATATAATAGAGACCTCGAGACAGTAGATCTAGCTGGTCTGTCATAATACAATAGAGATAGCAGATCTAGCTGGTCTGTCATAAAAATAATGAGACAGTAGATCTAGCTGGCCTGTCATAATATAAGAGAGACACAGAGACAGTAGATCTAGCTGGTCTGTCATAATATAATAGAGACAGTAGATTTAACTGGTCTGTCATAATTTAATAGAGGCAGTTGATATAGCTGGTCTGTCATAATATAATAGAGACAGTAGATTTAGCTGGTCTGTAATAATATAGTAGAGACAGTAGATCTAGCTGGTCTGTCATAATATAATAGAGCCAGTAGATCTAGCTGGTCTGTCATAATATAATTGAGACATTAGATCTAGCTGCTCTGTCATAATATAATAGAGACAGTAGATTTAACTGGTCTGTCATTATTTAATAGAGGCAATTGATATAGCTGGTCTGTCATAATATAATAGAGACAGTAGATTTAGCTGCTCTTACATTATTTAATAGAGGCAGTTGATATAGCTGGTCTGTCATAATATAATAGAGACATTAGATTTAGCTGGTCTGTCATAATATAATAGATACAGTATATCTAGCTGGTCTGTCATAATATAATAGAGACAGTATATCTATCTGGTCTGTCATAATATAATTGAGACATTAGATCTAGCTGCTCTGTCATAATATAATAGAGACAGTAGATCTAGCTGCTCTGTCATAATGTAACAGAGACAGCAGATCTAGCTGGTCTGTCATAATATAATAGAGGCAGTAGATTTAGCTGGTCTGTCATAATATAATAGAGATAGTAGATCTAGCTGGTCTGTCATAATATAATAGAGACAGTAGAACTAGCTGGTCTGTCATATTATAATAAAGACAGTAGATCTAGCTTTTCTGTCATAATATAATAGAGACAGTAGATCTAGCTGGCCTTTCAAAATATAAGAGAGACAAAGAGACAGTAGATCTAGCTGGTCTGTCATATTATAATAGAGACAGTAGATCTAGCTGCTCTGTCATAATGTAATAGAGACAGCAGGTCTAGCTGGTCTGTCATAATGTAATAGAGACAGCAGGTCTAGCTGCTCTGTCATAATGTAATAGAGACAGCAGGTCTAGCTGGTCTGTCATAATATAATAGAGACAGCAGATCTAGCTGGTCTGTCATAATATAATAGAGACAGTAGATCTAGCTGGTCTGTCATAATATAATGGAGACAGCAGATGTAGCTGGTCTGTAATAATATAGTAGAGACAGTAGATCTAGCTGGTCTGTCATAATATAACAGAGCCAGTAGATCTAGCTGGTCTGTCATAATACAAAATAGACAGTAGATCTAGCTGGTCTGTCATAATATAATAGAGACAGTAGATCTAGCTGGTCTGTCATATTATAATAGAGACAGTAGATCTAGCTGGTCTGTCATAATATAATAGAGCCAGTAGATCTAGCTGGTCTTTCATTATACAAAATAGACAGTAGATCTAGCTGGTCTGTCATAATATAATAGAGACAGTAGATCTAGCTGGTCTGTCATATTATAATAGAGACAGTAGATCTAGCTGGTCTGTCAAAAAGTAATAGAGAGAGCAGATCTAGCAGGTCTGTCATAATATAATAGAGACAGTAGATCTAGCTGGTCTGTCATAATATAATAGAGACAGCAGATCTAGCTGGTCTGTCATAATATAATAGAGCCAGTAGATCTAGCTGGTCTTTCATTATACAAAATAGACAGTAGATCTAGCTGGTCTGTCATAATATAATAGAGACAGTAGATCTAGCTGGTCTGTCATAATATAATAGAGACAGTAGATCTAGCTGGTCTGTCATAATATAATAGAGGCAGTAGATCTAGCTGGTCTGTCATAATATAATAGAGACACAGTGACAGTAAATCTAGCTGGTCTTTCATATTATAATACAGAGAGTGGATCTAGCTGGTCTGTCATAATATAATAGAGACCTCGAGACAGTAGATCTAGCTGGTCTGTCATAATACAATAGAGATAGCAGATCTAGCTGGTCTGTCATAAAAATAATGAGACAGTAGATCTAGCTGGCCTGTCATAATATAAGAGAGACACAGAGACAGTCGATCTAGCTGGTCTGTCATAATATAATAGAGACAGTAGATTTAACTGGTCTGTCATAATTTAATAGAGGCAGTTGATATAGCTGGTCCGTCATAATATAATAGAGACAGTAGATTTAGCTGGTCTGTAATAATATAGTAGAGACAGTAGATCTAGCTGGTCTGTCATAATATAATAGAGCCAGTAGATCTAGCTGGTCTGTCATAATATAATTGAGACATTAGATCTAGCTGCTCTGTCATAATATAATAGAGACAGTAGATTTAACTGGTCTGTCATTATTTAATAGAGGCAATTGATATAGCTGGTCTGTCATAATATAATAGAGACAGTAGATTTAGCTGCTCTTACATTATTTAATAGAGGCAGTTGATATAGCTGGTCTGTCATAATATAATAGAGACATTAGATTTAGCTGGTCTGTCATAATATAATAGATACAGTATATCTAGCTGGTCTGTCATAATATAATAGAGACAGTATATCTATCTGGTCTGTCATAATATAATTGAGACATTAGATCTAGCTGCTCTGTCATAATATAATAGAGACAGTAGATCTAGCTGCTCTGTCATAATGTAACAGAGACAGCAGATCTAGCTGGTCTGTCATAATATAATAGAGGCAGTAGATTTAGCTGGTCTGTCATAATATAATAGAGATAGTAGATCTAGCTGGTCTGTCATAATATAATAGAGACAGTAGAACTAGCTGGTCTGTCATATTATAATAAAGACAGTAGATCTAGCTTTTCTGTCATAATATAATAGAGACAGTAGATCTAGCTGGCCTTTCAAAATATAAGAGAGACAAAGAGACAGTAGATCTAGCTGGTCTGTCATATTATAATAGGGACAGTAGATCTAGCTGCTCTGTCATAATGTAATAGAGACAGCAGGTCTAGCTGGTCTGTCATAATGTAATAGAGACAGCAGGTCTAGCTGCTCTGTCATAATGTAATAGAGACAGCAGGTCTAGCTGGTCTGTCATAATATAATAGAGACAGCAGATCTAGCTGGTCTGTCATAATATAATAGAGACAGTAGATCTAGCTGGTCTGTCATAATATAATGGAGACAGCAGATGTAGCTGGTCTGTAATAATATAGTAGAGACAGTAGATCTAGCTGGTCTGTCATAATATAACAGAGCCAGTAGATCTAGCTAGTCTGTCATAATACAAAATAGACAGTAGATCTAGCTGGTCTGTCATAATATAATAGAGACAGTAGATCTAGCTGGTCTGTCATATTATAATAGAGACAGTAGATCTAGCTGGTCTGTCATAATATAATAGAGCCAGTAGATCTAGCTGGTCTTTCATTATACAAAATAGACAGTAGATCTAGCTGGTCTGTCATAATATAATAGAGACAGTAGATCTAGCTGGTCTGTCATATTATAATAGAGACAGTAGATCTAGCTGGTCTGTCAAAATGTAATAGAGAGAGCAGATCTAGCAGGTCTGTCATAATATAATAGAGACAGTAGATCTAGCTGGTCTGTCATAATATAATAGAGACAGCAGATCTAGCTGGTCTGTCATAATATAATAGAGCCAGTAGATCTAGCTGGTCTTTCATTATACAAAATAGACAGTAGATCTAGCTGGTCTGTCATGATATAATAGAGACAGTAGATCTAGCTGGTCTGTCATAATATAATAGAGACAGTAGATCTAGCTGGTCTGTCATAATATAATAGAGGCAGTAGATCTAGCTGGTCTGTCATAATATAATAGAGACACAGTGACAGTAAATCTAGCTGGTCTTTCATATTATAATACAGAGAGTGGATCTAGCTGGTCTGTCATAATATAATAGAGACCTCGAGACAGTAGATCTAGCTGGTCTGTCATAATACAATAGAGATAGCAGATCTAGCTGGTCTGTCATAAAATAATTGAGAAAGTAGATCTAGCTGCTCTGTCATAATATAATAGAGACAGTAGATCTAGCTGCACTGTCATAATGTAATAGAGACACAGTGACAGTAAATCTAGCTGGTCTGTCATAATATAATAGAGACAGTAGATCTAGCAGGCCTGTCATAATATAAGAGAGACACAGAGGCAGTTTATCTAGCTGGTCTGTCATAATACAATAGAGATAGCAGATCTAGCTGGTCTGTCATAAAATAATTGAGACAGTAGATCTAGCTGCTCTGTCAAAATATAATAGAGACAGTAGATTTAGCTGGTCTGTCATAATATAATAGAGACAGTATATCTAGCTGGTCTGTCATAATATAATAGATACAGTATATCTAGCTGGTCTGTCATAATATAATAGAGACAGTATATCTATCTGGTCTGTCATAATATAATTGAGACATTAGATCTAGCTGCTCTGTCATAATATAATAGAGACAGTAGATCTAGCTGCTCTGTCATAATGTAACAGAGACAGCAGATCTAGCTGCTCTGTCAAAATATAATAGAGACAGTAGATTTAGCTGGTCTGTCATAATATAATAGAGACATTAGATTTAGCTGGTCTGTCATAATATAATAGATACAGTATATCTAGCTGGTCTGTCATAATATAATAGAGACAGTATATCTATCTGGTCTGTAATAATATAATTGAGACATTAGATCTAGCTGCTCTGTCATAATATAATAGAGACAGTAGATCTAGCTGCTCTGTCATAATGTAACAGAGACAGCAGATCTAGCTGGTCTGTCATAATATAATAGAGGCAGTAGATTTAGCTGGTCTGTCATAATATAATAGAGATAGGAGATCTAGCTGGTCTGTCATAATATAATAGAGACAGTAGAACTAGCTGGTCTGTCATATTATAATAAAGACAGTAGATCTAGCTTTTCTGTCATAATATAATAGAGACAGTAGATCTAGCTGGCCTTTCAAAATATAAGAGAGACAAAGAGACAGTAGATCTAGCTGGTCTGTCATATTATAATAGAGACAGTAGATCTAGCTGCTCTGTCATAATGTAATAGAGACAGCAGGTCTAGCTGGTCTGTCATAATGTAATAGAGACAGCAGGTCTAGCTGCTCTGTCATAATGTAATAGAGACAGCAGGTCTAGCTGGTCTGTCATAATATAATAGAGACAGCAGATCTAGCTGGTCTGTCATAATATAATAGAGACAGTAGATCTAGCTGGTCTGTCATAATATAATGGAGACAGCAGATGTAGCTGGTCTGTAATAATATAGTAGAGACAGTAGATCTAGCTGGTCTGTCATAATATAACAGAGCCAGTAGATCTAGCTGGTCTGTCATAATACAAAATAGACAGTAGATCTAGCTGGTCTGTCATAATATAATAGAGACAGTAGATCTAGCTGGTCTGTCATATTATAATAGAGACAGTAGATCTAGCTGGTCTGTCATAATATAATAGAGCCAGTAGATCTAGCTGGTCTTTCATTATACAAAATAGACAGTAGATCTAGCTGGTCTGTCATAATATAATAGAGACAGTAGATCTAGCTGGTCTGTCATATTATAATAGAGACAGTAGATCTAGCTGGTCTGTCAAAATGTAATAGAGAGAGCAGATCTAGCAGGTCTGTCATAATATAATAGAGACAGTAGATCTAGCTGGTCTGTCATAATATAATAGAGACAGCAGATCTAGCTGGTCTGTCATAATATAATAGAGCCAGTAGATCTAGCTGGTCTTTCATTATACAAAATAGACAGTAGATCTAGCTGGTCTGTCATAATATAATAGAGACAGTAGATCTAGCTGGTCTGTCATAATATAATAGAGACAGTAGATCTAGCTGGTCTGTCATAATATAATAGAGGCAGTAGATCTAGCTGGTCTGTCATAATATAATAGAGACACAGTGACAGTAAATCTAGCTGGTCTTTCATATTATAATACAGAGAGTGGATCTAGCTGGTCTGTCATAATATAATAGAGACCTCGAGACAGTAGATCTAGCTCGTCTGTCATAATACAATAGAGATAGCAGATCTAGCTGGTCTGTCATAAAATAATTGAGAAAGTAGATCTAGCTGCTCTGTCATAATATAATAGAGACAGTAGATCTAGCTGCACTGTCATAATGTAATAGAGACACAGTGACAGTAAATCTAGCTGGTCTGTCATAATATAATAGAGACAGTAGATCTAGCAGGCCTGTCATAATATAAGAGAGACACAGAGGCAGTTTATCTAGCTGGTCTGTAATAATATAATAGAGACAGTATATCTAGCTGGTCTGTCATAATATAATAGAGACAGTAGATCTAGCTGGTCTGTCATAATATAATAGAGACAGTCGATCTAGCTGGTCTGTCATAATATAATAGAGACAGTAGATCTAGCTGGTCAGTCATAATATAATAGAGGGAGTAGATCTAGCTCATATGTCATAATATAATAGAGACAGGTAGATATAGCTGGTCTGTCATATTATAATAGAGACAGTAGATCTAGCTGGTCTGTCATAATACAATAGAGACCTAGAGATAGTAGATCTAGCTGGTCTGTCATAATATAATAGAGACAGTAGATCTAGCTGGTCGCTCATAATTTAATAGAGACAGTAGATCTAGCAGTTCTGCCATACGTCAATGGAGACAATTGATCTAGATAGTCTGTCATAATATGATAGAGACAGTAGATCTAGCTGGTCTGTCCTAATATAATAGAGACAGTAGACAGTGCTGGTCTGTCATAATGTAATAGAGACAACAGATCTAGCTGGTCTGTCATAATTCAATAGAGACAGTTGATCTAGCTCGTCTGTCATAATACAATAGAGACAGTAGATTTAGCTGGTCTGTCATAATATAATAGAGACAGTAGATCTAGTTTGTCTGTCATAATATAATAGAGAGAGTAAATCTAGCTTGTCTGTCATAATATTATAGAGACAGTATATCTGGCTGGTCTGTCATAATATAATAGCGACAGTAGATCTAGCTGGCCTGTCATAATATAATAGAGACACAGAGACAGTAAATCTAGCTGGTCTGTCATAATTCAATAGAGACAGTAGATCTAGCTGGTCTGTCATAATACAATAGAGACAGTAGATCTAGCTGCTCTGTCATAATACAATGGATACAGTAGATTTAGCTGGTCTGTCATAATATAATAGAGACATTAAATCTAGGTGGTCTGTCAAAATTGACTAGAGACAGCAGATCAAGCTGGTCTGTCATAATATAATAAAGACAGCAGATCTAGCTGCTCTGTCATAATATAATAGTGACAGCAGATCTAGCTGGTCTGTCATAATATAATAGAGACAGTAGATCTAGCTGGTCTGTCATAATATTATAGAGACAGTATATCTGGCTGGTCTGTCATAATATAATAGAGACAGTAGATATAGCTGGCCTGTCATAATATAATAGAGACACAGAGACAGTAAATCTAGCTGCTCTGTCATAATATAATAGAGACAGTAGATCAAGCTGCTCTGTCATAATATAATAGAGACAGTAGATCTAGCTGCTCTGTCATAATGTAATAGAGACAGCAGATCTAGCTGGTCTATCATAATATAATAGAGGCAGTAGATCTAGCTGGTCTGTCATAATATAATAGAGACACAGTGACAGTAAATCTAGCTGGTCTTTCATATTATAATACAGAGAGTAGATCTAGCTGGTCTGTCATAATATAATAGAGACCTCGAGACAGTAGATCTAGCTGGTCTGTCATAATACAATAGAGATAGCAGATCTAGCCGGTCTGTCATAAAATAATTGAGACAGTAGATCTAGCTGCTCTGTCATAATATAATAGAGACAGTAGATCTAGCTGCACTGTCATAATGTAATAGAGACAGCAGATCTAGCTGGTCTGTCATAATATAATAGAGACAGTAGATCTAGCAGGCCTGTCATAATATAAGAGAGACACAGAGGCAGTTTATCTAGCTGGTCTGTCATAATGTAATAGAGACAGTATATCTATCTGGTCTGTCATAATACAATAGACAAAACAGATCTAGCTGGTCTGTCATAATATAATTGAGACATTAGATCTAGCTTCTCTGTCATAATATAATAGAGACAGTAGATCTAGCTGCTCTGTCATAATGTAATAGAGACAGCAGATCTAGCTGGTCTGTCATAATATAATAGAGCCAGAAGATCTAGCTGGTCTGTCATAATATAATAGAGAATGAGATCTAGCTGGTCTGTCATATTATAATAGAGACAGTATATCTAGCTGGTCTGTCATAATATAATAGAGACCTAGAAATAGTAGATCTAGCTGGTCTCATAATATAATAGAGACAGTAGATCTAGCTGGTCGCTTATAATTTAATAGAGGCAGTTGATCTAGCTGGTCTGTCATAATATAATAGAGACACAGTGACAGTAAATCTAGCTGGTCTGTCATATTATAATACAGAGAGTAGATCTAGCTGGTCTGTCATAATATAATAGAGACCTTCGAGACAGTAGATCTAGCTGGTCTGTCATAATACAATAGAGACAGCAGATCTAGCTGGTCTGTCATAATCTAATAGAGCCAGAAGATCTAGCTGGTCTGTCATAATATAATAGAGAATGAGATCTAGCTGGTCTGTCATATTATAATAGAGACAGTATATCTAGCTGGTCTGTCATAATATAATAGAGACCTAGAAATAGTAGATCTAGCTGGTCTCTCATAATATAATAGAGACAGTAGATCTAGCTGGTCGCTTATAATTTAATAGAGGCAGTTGATCTAGCTGGCCTGTCATAATATAAGAGAGACACAGAGACAGTAGATCTAGCTGGTCTGTCATAATATAATAGAGACAGTATATTTAACTGGTCTGTCATAATTTAATAGAGGCAGTTGATATAGCTGGTCTGTCATAATATAATAGAGACAGTAGATTTAGCTGGTCTGTAATAATATAGTAGAGACAGTAGATCTAGCTGGTCTGTCATAATATAATAGAGACATTAGATTTAGCTGGTCTGTCATAATATAATAGATACAGTATATCTAGCTGGTCTGTCATAATATAATAGAGACAGTATATCTATCTGGTCTGTCATAATATAATTGAGACATTAGATCTAGCTGCTCTGTCATAATATAATAGAGACAGTAGATCTAGCTGCTCTGTCATAATGTAACAGAGACAGCAGATCTAGCTGGTCTGTCATAATATAATAGAGGCAGTAGATTTAGCTGGTCTGTCATAATATAATAGAGATAGTAGATCTAGCTGGTCTGTCATAATATAATAGAGACAGTAGAACTAGCTGGTCTGTCATATTATAATAAAGACAGTAGATCTAGCTTTTCTGTCATAATATAATAGAGACAGTAGATCTAGCTGGCCTTTCAAAATATAAGAGAGACAAAGAGACAGTAGATCTAGCTGGTCTGTCATATTATAATAGAGACAGTAGATCTAGCTGCTCTGTCATAATGTAATAGAGACAGCAGGTCTAGCTGGTCTGTCATAATGTAATAGAGACAGCAGGTCTAGCTGCTCTGTCATAATGTAATAGAGACAGCAGGTCTAGCTGGTCTGTCATAATATAATAGAGACAGCAGATCTAGCTGGTCTGTCATAATATAATAGAGACAGTAGATCTAGCTGGTCTGTCATAATATAATGGAGACAGCAGATGTAGCTGGTCTGTAATAATATAGTAGAGACAGTAGATCTAGCTGGTCTGTCATAATATAACAGAGCCAGTAGATCTAGCTGGTCTGTCATAATACAAAATAGACAGTAGATCTAGCTGGTCTGTCATAATATAATAGAGACAGTAGATCTAGCTGGTCTGTCATATTATAATAGAGACAGTAGATCTAGCTGGTCTGTCATAATATAATAGAGCCAGTAGATCTAGCTGGTCTTTCATTATACAAAATAGACAGTAGATCTAGCTGGTCTGTCATAATATAATAGAGACAGTAGATCTAGCTGGTCTGTCATATTATAATAGAGACAGTAGATCTAGCTGGTCTGTCAAAATGTAATAGAGAGAGCAGATCTAGCAGGTCTGTCATAATATAATAGAGACAGTAGATCTAGCTGGTCTGTCATAATATAATAGAGACAGCAGATCTAGCT
Organism: Oncorhynchus mykiss; assembly: GCF_057628025.1. NCBI lineage: Eukaryota > Metazoa > Chordata > Actinopteri > Salmoniformes > Salmonidae > Oncorhynchus > Oncorhynchus mykiss. The sequence goes on along the minus strand of NC_143050.1, from coordinate 42,056,115 downwards.
GGTCTGTCATAATATAATAGAGCCAGTAGATCTAGCTGGTCTTTCATTATACAAAATAGACAGTAGATCTAGCTGGTCTGTCATAATATAATAGAGACAGTAGATCTAGCTGGTCTGTCATAATATAATAGAGACAGTAGATCTAGCATGTCTGTCATAATATAATAGAGACACAGTGACAGTAAATCTAGCTGGTCTTTCATATTATAATACAGAGAGTGGATCTAGCTGGTCTGTCATAATATAATAGAGACCTCGAGACAGTAGATCTAGCTGGTCTGTCATAATACAATAGAGATAGCAGATCTAGCTGGTCTGTTATAAAATAATTGAGAAAGTAGATCTAGCTGCTCTGTCATAATATAATAGAGACAGTAGATCTAGCTGCACTGTCATAATGTAATAGAGACACAGTGACAGTAAATCTAGCTGGTCTGTCATAATATAATAGAGACAGTAGATCTAGCAGGCCTGTCATAATATAAGAGAGACACAGAGGCAGTTTATCTAGCTGGTCTGTCATAATACAATAGAGATAGCAGATCTAGCTGGTCTGTCATAAAATAATTGAGACAGTAGATCTAGCTGCTCTGTCAAAATATAATAGAGACAGTAGATTTAGCTGGTCTGTCATAATATAATAGAGACAGTAGAACTAGCTGGTCTGTCATATTATAATAAAGACAGTAGATCTAGCTTTTCTGTCATAATATAATAGAGACAGTAGATCTAGCTGGCCTTTCAAAATATAAGAGAGACAAAGAGACAGTAGATCTAGCTGGTCTGTCATATTATAATAGAGACAGTAGATCTAGCTGCTCTGTCATAATGTAATAGAGACAGCAGGTCTAGCTGGTCTGTCATAATGTAATAGAGACAGCAGGTCTAGCTGCTCTGTCATAATGTAATAGAGACAGCAGGTCTAGCTGGTCTGTCATAATATAATAGAGACAGCAGATCTAGCTGGTCTGTCATAATATAATAGAGACAGTAGATCTAGCTGGTCTGTCATAATATAATGGAGACAGCAGATGTAGCTGGTCTGTAATAATATAGTAGAGACAGTAGATCTAGCTGGTCTGTCATAATATAACAGAGCCAGTAGATCTAGCTGGTCTGTCATAATACAAAATAGACAGTAGATCTAGCTGGTCTGTCATAATATAATAGAGACAGTAGATCTAGCTGGTCTGTCATATTATAATAGAGACAGTAGATCTAGCTGGTCTGTCATAATATAATAGAGCCAGTAGATCTAGCTGGTCTTTCATTATACAAAATAGACAGTAGATCTAGCTGGTCTGTCATAATATAATAGAGACAGTAGATCTAGCTGGTCTGTCATATTATAATAGAGACAGTAGATCTAGCTGGTCTGTCAAAATGTAATAGAGAGAGCAGATCTAGCAGGTCTGTCATAATATAATAGAGACAGTAGATCTAGCTGGTCTGTCATAATATAATAGAGACAGCAGATCTAGCTGGTCTGTCATAATATAATAGAGCCAGTAGATCTAGCTGGTCTTTCATTATACAAAATAGACAGTAGATCTAGCTGGTCTGTCATAATATAATAGAGACAGTAGATCTAGCTGGTCTGTCATAATATAATAGAGACAGTAGATCTAGCTGGTCTGTCATAATATAATAGAGGCAGTAGATCTAGCTGGTCTGTCATAATATAATAGAGACACAGTGGCAGTTTATCTAGCTGGTCTTTCATATTATAATACAGAGAGTGGATCTAGCTGGTCTGTCATAATATAATAGAGACCTCGAGACAGTAGATCTAGCTGGTCTGTCATAATACAATAGAGATAGCAGATCTAGCTGGTCTGTTATAAAATAATTGAGAAAGTAGATCTAGCTGCTCTGTCATAATATAATAGAGACAGTAGATCTAGCTGCACTGTCATAATGTAATAGAGACACAGTGACAGTAAATCTAGCTGGTCTGTCATAATATAATAGAGACAGTAGATCTAGCAGGCCTGTCATAATATAAGAGAGACACAGAGGCAGTTTATCTAGCTGGTCTGTCATAATACAATAGAGATAGCAGATCTAGCTGGTCTGTCATAAAATAATTGAGACAGTAGATCTAGCTGCTCTGTCAAAATATAATAGAGACAGTAGATTTAGCTGGTCTGTCATAATATAATAGAGACAGTATATCTAGCTGGTCTGTCATAATATAATAGATACAGTATATCTAGCTGGTCTGTCATAATATAATAGAGACAGTATATCTATCTGGTCTGTCATAATATAATTGAGACAGTAGATCTAGCTGCTCTGTCATAATATAATAGAGACAGTAGATCTAGCTGCTCTGTCATAATGTAACAGAGACAGCAGATCTAGCTGCTCTGTCAAAATATAATAGAGACAGTAGATTTAGCTGGTCTGTCATAATATAATAGAGACATTAGATTTAGCTGGTCTGTCATAATATAATAGATACAGTATATCTAGCTGGTCTGTCATAATATAATAGAGACAGTATATCTATCTGGTCTGTCATAATATAATTGAGACATTAGATCTAGCTGCTCTGTCATAATATAATAGAGACAGTAGATCTAGCTGCTCTGTCATAATGTAACAGAGACAGCAGATCTAGCTGGTCTGTCATAATATAATAGAGGCAGTAGATTTAGCTGGTCTGTCATAATATAATAGAGATAGTAGATCTAGCTGGTCTGTCATAATATAATAGAGACAGTAGAACTAGCTGGTCTGTCATATTATAATAAAGACAGTAGATCTAGCTTTTCTGTCATAATATAATAGAGACAGTAGATCTAGCTGGCCTTTCAAAATATAAGAGAGACAAAGAGACAGTAGATCTAGCTGGTCTGTCATATTATAATAGAGACAGTGGATCTAGCTGCTCTGTCATAATGTAATAGAGACAGCAGGTCTAGCTGGTCTGTCATAATGTAATAGAGACAGCAGGTCTAGCTGCTCTTTCATAATGTAATAGAGACAGCAGGTCTAGCTGGTCTGTCATAATATAATAGAGACAGCAGATCTAGCTGGTCTGTCATAATATAATAGAGACAGTAGATCTAGCTGGTCTGTCATAATATAATGGAGACAGCAGATGTAGCTGGTCTGTAATAATATAGTAGAGACAGTAGATCTAGCTGGTCTGTCATAATATAACAGAGCCAGTAGATCTAGCTGGTCTGTCATAATACAAAATAGACAGTAGATCTAGCTGGTCTGTCATAATATAATAGAGACAGTAGATCTAGCTGGTCTGTCATATTATAATAGAGACAGTAGATCTAGCTGGTCTGTCATAATATAATAGAGCCAGTAGATCTAGCTGGTCTTTCATTATACAAAATAGACAGTAGATCTAGCTGGTCTGTCATAATATAATAGAGACAGTAGATCTAGCTGGTCTGTCATATTATAATAGAGACAGTAGATCTAGCTGGTCTGTCAAAATGTAATAGAGAGAGCAGATCTAGCAGGTCTGTCATAATATAATAGAGACAGTAGATCTAGCTGGTCTGTCATAATATAATAGAGACAGCAGATCTAGCTGGTCTGTCATAATATAATAGAGCCAGTAGATCTAGCTGGTCTTTCATTATACAAAATAGACAGTAGATCTAGCTGGTCTGTCATAATATAATAGAGACAGTAGATCTAGCTGGTCTGTCATAATATAATAGAGACAGTAGATCTAGCTGGTCTGTCATAATATAATAGAGGCAGTAGATCTAGCTGGTCTGTCATAATATAATAGAGACACAGTGACAGTAAATCTAGCTGGTCTTTCATATTATAATACAGAGAGTGGATCTAGCTGGTCTGTCATAATATAATAGAGACCTCGAGACAGTAGATCTAGCTGGTCTGTCATAATACAATAGAGATAGCAGATCTAGCTGGTCTGTCATAAAATAATTGAGAAAGTAGATCTAGCTGCTCTGTCATAATATAATAGAGACAGTAGATCTAGCTGGCCTTTCAAAATATAAGAGAGACAAAGAGACAGTAGATCTAGCTGGTCTGTCATATTATAATAGAGACAGTAGATCTAGCTGCTCTGTCATAATGTAATAGAGACAGCAGGTCTAGCTGGTCTGTCATAATGTAATAGAGACAGCAGGTCTAGCTGCTCTTTCATAATGTAATAGAGACAGCAGGTCTAGCTGGTCTGTCATAATATAATAGAGACAGCAGATCTAGCTGGTCTGTCATAATATAATAGAGACAGTAGATCTAGCTGGTCTGTCATAATATAATGGAGACAGCAGATGTAGCTGGTCTGTAATAATATAGTAGAGACAGTAGATCTAGCTGGTCTGTCATAATATAACAGAGCCAGTAGATCTAGCTGGTCTGTCATAATACAAAATAGACAGTAGATCTAGCTGGTCTGTCATAATATAATAGAGACAGTAGATCTAGCTGGTCTGTCATATTATAATAGAGACAGTAGATCTAGCTGGTCTGTCATAATATAATAGAGCCAGTAGATCTAGCTGGTCTTTCATTATACAAAATAGACAGTAGATCTAGCTGGTCTGTCATAATATAATAGAGACAGTAGATCTAGCTGGTCTGTCATATTATAATAGAGACAGTAGATCTAGCTGGTCTGTCAAAATGTAATAGAGAGAGCAGATCTAGCAGGTCTGTCATAATATAATAGAGACAGTAGATCTAGCTGGTCTGTCATAATATAATAGAGACAGCAGATCTAGCTGGTCTGTCATAATATAATAGAGCCAGTAGATCTAGCTGGTCTTTCATTATACAAAATAGACAGTAGATCTAGCTGGTCTGTCATAATATAATAGAGACAGTAGATCTAGCTGGTCTGTCATAATATAATAGAGACAGTAGATCTAGCTGGTCTGTCATAATATAATAGAGGCAGTAGATCTAGCTGGTCTGTCATAATATAATAGAGACACAGTGACAGTAAATCTAGCTGGTCTTTCATATTATAATACAGAGAGTGGATCTAGCTGGTCTGTCATAATATAATAGAGACCTCGAGACAGTAGATCTAGCTGGTCTGTCATAATACAATAGAGATAGCAGATCTAGCTGGTCTGTTATAAAATAATTGAGAAAGTAGATCTAGCTGCTCTGTCATAATATAATAGAGACAGTAGATCTAGCTGCACTGTCATAATGTAATAGAGACACAGTGACAGTAAATCTAGCTGGTCTGTCATAATATAATAGAGCCAGTAGATCTAGCAGGCCTGTCATAATATAAGAGAGACACAGAGGCAGTTTATCTAGCTGGTCTGTCATAATACAATAGAGATAGCAGATCTAGCTGGTCTGTCATAAAATAATTGAGACAGTAGATCTAGCTGCTCTGTCAAAATATAATAGAGACAGTAGATTTAGCTGGTCTGTCATAATATAATAGAGACAGTATATCTAGCTGGTCTGTCATAATATAATAGATACAGTATATCTAGCTGGTCTGTCATAATATAATAGAGACAGTATATCTATCTGGTCTGTCATAATATAATTGAGACATTAGATCTAGCTGCTCTGTCATAATATAATAGAGACAGTAGATCTAGCTGCTCTGTCATAATGTAACAGAGACAGCAGATCTAGCTGCTCTGTCAAAATATAATAGAGACAGTAGATTTAGCTGGTCTGTCATAATATAATAGAGACATTAGATTTAGCTGGTCTGTCATAATATAATAGATACAGTATATCTAGCTGGTCTGTCATAATATAATAGAGACAGTATATCTATCTGGTCTGTCATAATATAATTGAGACATTAGATCTAGCTGCTCTGTCATAATATAATAGAGACAGTAGATCTAGCTGGTCTGTCATAATATAATAGATACAGTATATCTAGCTGGTCTGTCATAATGTAATAGAGACAGCAGGTCTAGCTGCTCTTTCATAATGTAATAGAGACAGCAGGTCTAGCTGGTCTGTCATAATATAATAGAGACAGCAGATCTAGCTGGTCTGTCAAAAAATATAATAGAGACAGTAGATCTAGCTGGTCTGTCATAATATAATGGAGACAGCAGATGTAGCTGGTCTGTAATAATATAGTAGAGACAGTAGATCTAGCTGGTCTGTCATAATATAACAGAGCCAGTAGATCTAGCTGGTCTGTCATAATACAAAATAGACAGTAGATCTAGCTGGTCTGTCATAATATAATAGAGACAGTAGATCTAGCTGGTCTGTCATATTATAATAGAGACAGTAGATCTAGCTGGTCTGTCATAATATAATAGAGCCAGTAGATCTAGCTGGTCTTTCATTATACAAAATAGACAGTAGATCTAGCTGGTCTGTCATAATATAATAGAGACAGTAGATCTAGCTGGTCTGTCATATTATAATAGAGACAGTAGATCTAGCTGGTCTGTCAAAATGTAATAGAGAGAGCAGATCTAGCAGGTCTGTCATAATATAATAGAGACAGTAGATCTAGCTGGTCTGTCATAATATAATAGAGACAGCAGATCTAGCTGGTCTGTCATAATATAATAGAGCCAGTAGATCTAGCTGGTCTTTCATTATACAAAATAGACAGTAGATCTAGCTGGTCTGTCATAATATAATAGAGACAGTAGATCTAGCTGGTCTGTCATAATATAATAGAGACAGTAGATCTAGCTGGTCTGTCATAATATAATAGAGGCAGTAGATCTAGCTGGTCTGTCATAATATAATAGAGACACAGTGACAGTAAATCTAGCTGGTCTTTCATATTATAATACAGAGAGTGGATCTAGCTGGTCTGTCATAATATAATAGAGACCTCGAGACAGTAGATCTAGCTGGTCTGTCATAATACAATAGAGATAGCAGATCTAGCTGGTCTGTCATAAAATAATTGAGAAAGTAGATCTAGCTGCTCTGTCATAATATAATAGAGACAGTAGATCTAGCTGGCCTTTCAAAATATAAGAGAGACAAAGAGACAGTAGATCTAGCTGGTCTGTCATATTATAATAGAGACAGTAGATCTAGCTGCTCTGTCATAATGTAATAGAGACAGCAGGTCTAGCTGGTCTGTCATAATGTAATAGAGACAGCAGGTCTAGCTGCTCTTTCATAATGTAATAGAGACAGCAGGTCTAGCTGGTCTGTCATAATATAATAGAGACAGCAGATCTAGCTGGTCTGTCATAATATAATAGAGACAGTAGATCTAGCTGGTCTGTCATAATATAATGGAGACAGCAGATGTAGCTGGTCTGTAATAATATAGTAGAGACAGTAGATCTAGCTGGTCTGTCATAATATAACAGAGCCAGTAGATCTAGCTGGTCTGTCATAATACAAAATAGACAGTAGATCTAGCTGGTCTGTCATAATATAATAGAGACAGTAGATCTAGCTGGTCTGTCATATTATAATAGAGACAGTAGATCTAGCTGGTCTGTCATAATATAATAGAGCCAGTAGATCTAGCTGGTCTTTCATTATACAAAATAGACAGTAGATCTAGCTGGTCTGTCATAATATAATAGAGACAGTAGATCTAGCTGGTCTGTCATATTATAATAGAGACAGTAGATCTAGCTGGTCTGTCAAAATGTAATAGAGAGAGCAGATCTAGCAGGTCTGTCATAATATAATAGAGACAGTAGATCTAGCTGGTCTGTCATAATATAATAGAGACAGCAGATCTAGCTGGTCTGTCATAATATAATAGAGCCAGTAGATCTAGCTGGTCTTTCATTATACAAAATAGACAGTAGATCTAGCTGGTCTGTCATAATATAATAGAGACAGTAGATCTAGCTGGTCTGTCATAATATAATAGAGACAGTAGATCTAGCTGGTCTGTCATAATATAATAGAGGCAGTAGATCTAGCTGGTCTGTCATAATATAATAGAGACACAGTGACAGTAAATCTAGCTGGTCTTTCATATTATAATACAGAGAGTGGATCTAGCTGGTCTGTCATAATATAATAGAGACCTCGAGACAGTAGATCTAGCTGGTCTGTCATAATACAATAGAGATAGCAGATCTAGCTGGTCTGTTATAAAATAATTGAGAAAGTAGATCTAGCTGCTCTGTCATAATATAATAGAGACAGTAGATCTAGCTGCACTGTCATAATGTAATAGAGACACAGTGACAGTAAATCTAGCTGGTCTGTCATAATATAATAGAGACAGTAGATCTAGCAGGCCTGTCATAATATAAGAGAGACACAGAGGCAGTTTATCTAGCTGGTCTGTCATAATACAATAGAGATAGCAGATCTAGCTGGTCTGTCATAAAATAATTGAGACAGTAGATCTAGCTGCTCTGTCAAAATATAATAGAGACAGTAGATTTAGCTGGTCTGTCATAATATAATAGAGACAGTATATCTAGCTGGTCTGTCATAATATAATAGATACAGTATATCTAGCTGGTCTGTCATAATATAATAGAGACAGTATATCTATCTGGTCTGTCATAATATAATTGAGACATTAGATCTAGCTGCTCTGTCATAATATAATAGAGACAGTAGATCTAGCTGCTCTGTCATAATGTAACAGAGACAGCAGATCTAGCTGCTCTGTCAAAATATAATAGAGACAGTAGATTTAGCTGGTCTGTCATAATATAATAGAGACATTAGATTTAGCTGGTCTGTCATAATATAATAGATACAGTATATCTAGCTGGTCTGTCATAATATAATAGAGACAGTATATCTATCTGGTCTGTCATAATATAATTGAGACATTAGATCTAGCTGCTCTGTCATAATATAATAGAGACAGTAGATCTAGCTGCTCTGTCATAATGTAACAGAGACAGCAGATCTAGCTGGTCTGTCATAATATAATAGAGGCAGTAGATTTAGCTGGTCTGTCATAATATAATAGAGATAGTAGATCTAGCTGGTCTGTCATAATATAATAGAGACAGTAGAACTAGCTGGTCTGTCATATTATAATAAAGACAGTAGATCTAGCTTTTCTGTCATAATATAATAGAGACAGTAGATCTAGCTGGCCTTTCAAAATATAAGAGAGACAAAGAGACAGTAGATCTAGCTGGTCTGTCATATTATAATAGAGACAGTAGATCTAGCTGCTCTGTCATAATGTAATAGAGACAGCAGGTCTAGCTGGTCTGTCATAATGTAATAGAGACAGCAGGTCTAGCTGCTCTTTCATAATGTAATAGAGACAGCAGGTCTAGCTGGTCTGTCATAATATAATAGAGACAGCAGATCTAGCTGGTCTGTCATAATATAATAGAGACAGTAGATCTAGCTGGTCTGTCATAATATAATGGAGACAGCAGATGTAGCTGGTCTGTAATAATATAGTAGAGACAGTAGATCTAGCTGGTCTGTCATAATATAACAGAGCCAGTAGATCTAGCTGGTCTGTCATAATACAAAATAGACAGTAGATCTAGCTGGTCTGTCATAATATAATAGAGACAGTAGATCTAGCTGGTCTGTCATATTATAATAGAGACAGTAGATCTAGCTGGTCTGTCATAATATAATAGAGCCAGTAGATCTAGCTGGTCTTTCATTATACAAAATAGACAGTAGATCTAGCTGGTCTGTCATAATATAATAGAGACAGTAGATCTAGCTGGTCTGTCATATTATAATAGAGACAGTAGATCAAGCTGGTCTGTCAAAATGTAATAGAGAGAGCAGATCTAGCAGGTCTGTCATAATATAATAGAGACAGTAGATCTAGCTGGTCTGTCATAATATAATATAGACAGCAGATCTAGCTGGTCTGTCATAATATAATAGAGCCAGTAGATCTAGCTGGTCTTTCATTATACAAAATAGACAGTAGATCTAGCTGGTCTGTCATAATATAATAGAGACAGTAGATCTAGCTGGTCTGTCATAATATAATAGAGACAGTAGATCTAGCTGGTATGTCATAATATAATAGAGGCAGTAGATCTAGCTGGTCTGTCATAATATAATAGAGACACAGTGACAGTAAATCTAGCTGGTCTTTCATATTATAATACAGAGAGTGGATCTAGCTGGTCTGTCATAATATAATAGAGACCTCGAGACAGTAGATCTAGCTGGTCTGTCATAATACAATAGAGATAGCAGATCTAGCTGGTCTGTCATAAAATAATTGAGAAAGTAGATCTAGCTGCTCTGTCATAATATAATAGAGACAGTAGATCTAGCTGCACTGTCATAATGTAATAGAGACACAGTGACAGTAAATCTAGCTGGTCTGTCATAATATAATAGAGACAGTAGATCTATCAGGCCTGTCATAATATAAGAGAGACACAGAGGCAGTTTATCTAGCTGGTCTGTCATAATATAATAGAGACAGTATATCTAGCTGGTCTGTCATAATATAATAGAGACAGTAGATCTAGCTGGTCTGTCATAATATAATAGAGACAGTCGATCTAGCTGGTCTGTCATAATATAATAGAGACAGTAGATCTAGCTGGTCAGTCATAATATAATAGAGGGAGTAGATCTAGCTCATATGTCATAATATAATAGAGACAGTAGATATAGCTGGTCTGTCATATTATAATAGAGACAGTAGATCTAGCTGGTCTGTCATAATACAATAGAGACCTAGAGATAGTAGATCTAGCTGGTCTGTCATAATATAATAGAGACAGTAGATCTAGCTGGTCGCTCATAATTTAATAGAGACAGTAGATCTAGCAGGTCTGCCATACGTCAATGGAGACAATTGATCTAGATAGTCTGTCATAATATGATAGAGACAGTAGATCTAGCTGGTCTGTCCTAATATAATAGAGACAGTAGACAGTGCTGGTCTGTCATAATGTAATAGAGACAACAGATCTAGCTGGTCTGTCATAATTCAATAGAGACAGTTGATCTAGCTCGTCTGTCATAATACAATAGAGACAGTAGATTTAGCTGGTCTGTCATAATATAATAGAGACAGTAGATCTAGTTTGTCTGTCATAATATAATAGAGAGAGTAAATCTAGCTTGTCTGTCATAATATTATAGAGACAGTATATCTGGCTGGTCTGTCATAATATAATAGCGACAGTAGATCTAGCTGGCCTGTCATAATATAATAGAGACACAGAGACAGTAAATCTAGCTGGTCTGTCATAATTCAATAGAGACAGTAGATCTAGCTGGTCTGTCATAATACAATAGAGACAGTAGATCTAGCTGCTCTGTCATAATACAATGGATACAGTAGATTTAGCTGGTCTGTCATAATATAATAGAGACATTAAATCTAGCTGGTCTGTCAAAATTTAATAGAGACAGCAGATCAAGCTGGTCTGTCATAATATAATAAAGACAGCAGATCTAGCTGCTCTGTCATAATATAATAGTGACAGCAGATCTAGCTGGTCTGTCATAATATAATAGCGACAGTAGATCTAGCTGGCCTGTCATAATATAATAGAGACACAGAGACAGTAAATCTAGCTGGTCTGTCATAATTCAATAGAGACAGTAGATCTAGCTGGTCTGTCATAATACAATAGAGACAGTAGATCTAGCTGCTCTGTCATAATACAATGGATACAGTAGATTTAGCTGGTCTGTCATAATATAATAGAGACATTAAATCTAGCTGGTCTGTCAAAATTTAATAGAGACAGCAGATCAAGCTGGTCTGTCATAATATAATAAAGACAGCAGATCTAGCTGCTCTGTCATAATATAATAGTGACAGCAGATCTAGCTGGTCTGTCATAATATAATAGAGACAGTAGATCTAGCTGGTCTGTCATAATATTATAGAGACAGTATATCTGAATGGTCTGTCATAATATAATAGAGACAGTAGATCTAGCTGGCCTGTCATAATATAATAGAGACACAGAGACAGTAAATCTAGCTGGTCTGTCATTTTATAATACAGACAGTAGATCTAGCTGATCTGTCATAATATAATAGAAACCTCGAGACAGTAGATCTAGCTGCTCTGTCATAATATAATAGAGACAGTAGATCAAGCTGCTCTGTCATAATATAATAGAGACAGTAGATCTAGCTGCTCTGTCATAATGTAATAGAGACAGCAGATCTAGCTGGTCTGTCATAATATAATAGAGGCAGTAGATCTAGCTGGTCTGTCATAATATAATAGAGACACAGTGACAGTAAATCTAGCTGGTCTTTCATATTATAATACAGAGAGTAGGTCTAGCTGGTCTGTCATAATATAATAGAGACCTTGAGACAGTAGATCTAGCTGGTCTGTCATAATACAATAGAGATAGCAGATCTAGCCGGTCTGTCATAAAATAATTGAGACAGTAGATCTAGCTGCTCTGTCATAATATAATAGAGACAGTAGATCTAGCTGCACTGTCATAATGTAATAGAGACAGCAGATCTAGCTGGTCTGTCATAATATAATAGAGACAGTAGATCTAGCAGGCCTGTCATAATATAAGAGAGACACAGAGGCAGTTTATCTAGCTGGTCTGTCATAATGTAATAGAGACAGTATATCTATCTGGTCTGTCATAATACAATAGACAAAGCAGATCTAGCTGGTCTGTCATAATATAATTGAGACATTAGATCTAGCTTCTCTGTCATAATATAATAGAGACAGTAGATCTAGCTGCTCTGTCATAATGTAATAGAGACAGCAGATCTAGCTGGTCTATCATAATATAATAGAGCCAGAAGATCTAGCTGGTCTGTCATAATATAATAGAGACCTAGAAATAGTAGATCTAGCTGGTCTCCCATAATATAATAGAGACAGTAGATCTAGCTGGTCGCTTATAATTTAATAGAGGCAGTTGATCTAGCTGGTCTGTCATAATATAATAGAGACACAGTGACAGTAAATCTAGCTGGTCTGTCATATTATAATACAGAGAGTAGATCTAGCTGGTCTGTCATAATATAATAGAGACCTCGAGACAGTAGATCTAGCTGGTCTGTCATAATACAATAGAGACAGCAGATCTAGCTGGTCTGTAATAATCTAATAGAGCCAGAAGATCTAGCTGGTCTGTCATAATATAATAGAGAAAGAGATCTAGCTGGTCTGTCATATTATAATAGAGACAGTATATCTAGCTGGTCTGTCATAATATAATAGAGACCTAGAAATAGTAGATCTAGCTGGTCTCTCATAATATAATAGAGACAGTAGATCTAGCTGGTCGCTTATAATTTAATAGAGGCAGTTGATCTAGCTGGCCTGTCATAATATAAGAGAGACACAGAGACAGTAGATCTAGCTGGTCTGTCATAATATAATAGAGACAGTATATTTAACTGGTCTGTCATAATTTAATAGAGGCAGTTGATATAGCTGGTCTGTCATAATATAATAGAGACAGTAGATTTAGCTGGTCTGTAATAATATAGTAGAGACAGTAGATCTAGCTGGTCTATCATAATATAATAGAGCCAGTAGATCTAGCTGGTCTGTCATAATATAATTGAGACATTAGATCTAGCTGCTCTGTCATAATATAATAGAGACAGTAGATTTAACTGGTCTGTCATTATTTAATAGAGGCAGTTTATATAGCTGGTCTGTCATAATATAATAGAGACAGTAGATTTAGCTGCTCTTACATTATTTAATAGAGGCAGTTGATATAGCTGGTCTGTCATAATATAATAGAGACATTAGATTTAGCTGGTCTGTCATAATATAATAGATACAGTATATCTAGCTGGTCTGTCATAATATAATAGAGACAGTATATCTATCTGGTCTGTCATAATATAATTGAGACATTAGATCTAGCTGCTCTGTCATAATGTAACAGAGACAGCAGATCTAGCTGGTCTGTCATAATATAATAGAGGCAGTAGATTTAGCTGGTCTGTCATAATATAATAGAGATAGTAGATCGAGCTGGTCTGTCATAATATAATAGAGACAGTAGAACTAGCTGGTCTGTCATATTATAATAAAAACAGTAGATCTAGCTTGTCTGTCATAATATAATAGAGACAGTAGATCTAGCTGGCCTTTCAAAATATAAGAGAGACAAAGAGACAGTAGATCTAGCTGGTCTGTCATATTATAATAGAGACAGTAGATCTAGCTGCTCTGTCATAATGTAATAGAGACAGCAGGTCTAGCTGGTCTGTCATAATGTAATAGAGACAGCAGGTCTAGCTGCTCTGTCATAATGTAATAGAGACAGCAGGTCTAGCTGGTCTGTCATAATATAATAGAGACAGCAGATCTAGCTGGTCTGTCATAATATAATGGAGACAGCAGATGTAGCTGGTCTGTAATAATATAGTAGAGACAGTAGATCTAGCTGGTCTGTCATAATATAACAGAGACAGTAGATCTAGCTGGTCTGTCATAATACAAAATAGACAGTAGATCTAGCTGGTCTGTCATAATATAATAGAGACAGTAGATCTAGCTGGTCTGTCATATTATAATAGAGACAGTAGATCTAGCTGGTCTGTCATAATATAATAGAGACAGTAGATTTAGCTGGTCTGTAATAATATAGTAGAGACAGTAGATCTAGCTGGTCTGTCATAATATAATAGAGCCAGTAGATCTAGCTGGTCTGTCATAATATAATTGAGACATTAGATCTAGCTGCTCTGTCATAATATAATAGAGACAGTAGATTTAACTGGTCTGTCATTATTTAATAGAGGCAGTTTATATAGCTGGTCTGTCATAATATAATAGAGACAGTAGATTTAGCTGCTCTTACATTATTTAATAGAGGCAGTTGATATAGCTGGTCTGTCATAATATAATAGAGACATTAGATTTAGCTGGTCTGTCATAATATAATAGATACAGTATATCTAGCTGGTCTGTCATAATATAATAGAGACAGTATATCTATCTGGTCTGTCATAATATAATTGAGACATTAGATCTAGCTGCTCTGTCATAATGTAATAGAGACAGCAGATCTAGCTGGTCTGTCATAATATAATAGAGGCAGTAGATCTAGCTGGTCTGTCATAATATAATAGAGACACAGTGACAGTAGATCTAGTTTGTCTGTCATAATATAATAGAGACATTAAATCTAGCTGGTCTGTCAAAATGTAATAGAGACAGCAGATCAAGCTGGTCTGTCATAATATAATGGAGACAGTAGATCTAGCTGGTCTGTCATAATGTAATAGACACAGCAAATGTTGCGGGCCTGTCATAATATAATAGAGACAGTAGATCTAGCTGGTTTGTCATAAGTCAATAGAGACAATTGATCTAGCTAGTCTGTCATTTTATAATAGAGACAGTAGATCTAGCTGGTCTGTCATAATATAATAGAGACAGTAGATCTAGCTGGTCTGTCATAATATAATAGAGACAGTAGAACTAGCTGGTCTGTCATATTATAATAAAGACAGTAGATCTAGCTTGTCTGTCATAATATAATAGAGACAGTAGATCTAGCTGGCCTTTCAAAATATAAGAGAGACAAAGAGACAGTAGATCTAGCTGGTCTGTCATATTATAATAGAGACAGTAGATCTAGCTGCTCTGTCATAATGTAATAGAGACAGCAGGTCTAGCTGGTCTGTCATAATGTAATAGAGACAGCAGGTCTAGCTGCTCTGTCATAATGTAATAGAGACAGCAGGTCTAGCTTGTCTGTCATAATATCATAGAGACAGCAGATCTAGCTGGTCTGTCATAATATAATAGAGACAGTAGATCTAGCTGGTCTGTCATAATATAATGGAGACAGCAGATGTAGCTGGTCTGTAATAATATAGTAGAGACAGTAGATCTAGCTGGTCTGTCATAATATAACAGAGACAGTAGATCTAGCTGGTCTGTCATAATACAAAATAGACAGTAGATCTAGCTGGTCTGTCATAATATAATAGAGACAGTAGATCTAGCTGGTCTGTCATATTATAATAGAGACAGTAGATCTAGCTGGTCTGTCATAATGTAATAGAGAGAGCAGATCTAGCAGGTCTGTCATAATATAATAGAGACAGTAGATCTAGCTGGTCTGTCATAATATAATAGAGACAGCAGATCTAGCTGGTCTGTCATAATATAATAGAGACATTAAATCTAGCTGGTCTGTCAAAATGTAATAGAGACAGCAGATCAAGCTGGTCTGTCATAATATAATAGAGGCAGTAGATCTAGCTGGTCTGTCATAATATAATAGAGACACAGTGACAGTAAATCTAGCTGGTCTTTCATATTATAATACAGAGAGTGGATCTAGC
Source organism: Oncorhynchus mykiss (assembly GCF_057628025.1). Lineage (NCBI taxonomy): Eukaryota > Metazoa > Chordata > Actinopteri > Salmoniformes > Salmonidae > Oncorhynchus > Oncorhynchus mykiss. The sequence goes on along the minus strand of NC_143050.1, from coordinate 42,039,948 downwards.
TGGTCTGTCATAATATAATAGAGACCTCGAGACAGTAGATCTAGCTGGTCTGTCATAATACAATAGAGATAGCAGATCTAGCTGGTCTGTCATAAAATAATTGAGAAAGTAGATCTAGCTGCTCTGTCATAATATAATAGAGACAGTAGATCTAGCTGCACTGTCATAATGTAATGGAGACAGCAGATCTAGCTGGTCTGTCATAATATAATAGATACAGTATATCTAGCTGGTCTGTCATAATATAATAGAGACAGTATATCTATATGGTCTGTCATAATATAATTGAGACATTAGATCTAGCTGCTCTGTCATAATATGATAGAGACAGTAGATCTAGCTGCTCTGTCATAATGTAACAGAGACAGCAGATCTAGCTGGTCTGTCATAATATAATAGAGGCAGTAGATTTAGCTGGTCTGTCATAATATAATAGAGATAGTAGATCTAGCTGGTCTGTCATAATATAATAGAGACAGTAGAACTAGCTGGTCTGTCATATTATAATAAAGACATTAGATCTAGCTTGTCTGTCATAATATAATAGAGACAGTAGATCTAGCTGGCCTTTCAAAATATAAGAGAGACAAAGAGACAGTAGATCTAGCTGGTCTGTCATATTATAATAGAGACAGTAGATCTAGCTGCTCTGTCATAATGTAATAGAGACAGCAGGTCTAGCTGGTCTGTCATAATGTAATAGAGACAGCAGGTCTAGCTGCTCTGTCATAATGTAATAGAGACAGCAGGTCTAGCTGGTCTGTCATAATATAATAGAGACAGCAGATCTAGCTGGTCTGTCATAATATAATAGAGACAGTAGATCTAGCTGGTCTGTCATAATATAATGGAGACAGCAGATGTAGCTGGTCTGTAATAATATAGTAGAGACAGTAGATCTAGCTGGCCTGTCATAATATAAGAGAGACACAGAGGCAGTTTATCTAGCTGGTCTGTCAAAACACAATAGAGATAGCAGATCTAGCTGGTCTGTCATAAAATAATTGAGACAGTAGATCTAGCTGCTCTGTCAAAATATAATAGAGACAGTAGATTTAGCTGGTCTGTCATAATATAATAGAGACAGTATACCTAGCTGGTCTGTCATAATATAATAGAGACAGTATATCTATCTGGTCTGTCATAATACAATAGAGAAAGCAGATCTAGCTGGTCTTTCATAATATAATTGAGACATTAGATCTGGCTTCTTTGTCATAATATAATAGAGACAGTAGATCTAGCTGCTCTGTCATAATGTAATAGAGACAGCAGATCTAGCTGGTCTGTCATAATATAATAGAGCCAGAAGATCTAGCTGGTCTGTCATAATATAATAGAGACCTAGAAATAGTAGATCTAGCTGGTCTCTCATAATATAATAGAGACAGTAGATCTAGCTGGTCGCTTATAATTTAATAGAGGCAGTTGATCTAGCTGGTCTGTCATAATATAATAGAGACACAGTGACAGTAAATCTAGCTGGTCTGTCATTTTATAATACAGAGAGTGGATCTAGCTGGTCTGTCATAATATAATAGAGACCTCGAGACAGTAGATCTAGCTGGTCTGTCATAATACAATAGAGATAGCAGATCTAGCTGGTCTGTCATAAAATATTTGAGACAGTAGATCTAGCTGGCCTGTCATAATATAAGAGAGACACAGAGACAGTTGATCTAGCTGGTCTGTCGTAATATAATAGAGACAGTAGATTTAACTGGTCTGTCATAATTCAATAGAGGCAGTTGCTATAGCTGGTCTGTCATAATATAATAGAGACAGTAGATCTAGCTGGTCTGTCATAATATAATAGAGACACTAGATCTAGCTGGTCTGTCATATTATAATAGAGACAGTAGATCTAGCTGGTCTGTCATAATATAACAGGGACAGTAAATCAAGCAGCTCTGTCATAATGTAATAGAGACAGCAGATCTAGCAGGTCTGTCATAATATAATAGAGACAGTAGATCTAGCTGGTCCGTCATAATATAATAGAGACAGCAGATCTAGCTGGTCTGTCATAATATAATAGAGACAGTAGAACTAGCTGTTCTGTCATAATGTAATAGAGACAGCAGATCCAGCTGGCCTGTCATAATTCAATAGAGACAGTAGATCTAGCTGGTCTGTCATAATACAATAGAGACAATAGATCTAGCTGCTCTGTCATAATACAATGGATACAGTAGATTTAGCTGGTCTGTCATAATATATTAGAGACAGTAGATCTAGCTGGTCTGTCATAATATAATAGAGACATAAAATCTAGCTGGTCTGTCAAAATGTAATAGAGACAGCAGATCAAGCTGGTCTGTCATAATATAATAGAGACAGCAGATCTAGCTGCTCTGTCATAATATAATAGTGACAGCAGATCTAGCTGGTCTGTCATAATATAATAGAGACAGTAGATCTAGCTGGTCTGTCATAATATTATAGAGACAGTATATCTGGCTGGTCTGTCATAATATAATAGAGACAGTAGATCTAGCTGGCCTGTCATAATATAATAGAGACACAGAGACAGTAAATCTAGCTGGTCTGTCATTTTATAATACAGACAGTAGATCTAGCTGGTCTGTCATAATATAATAGAAACCTTGAGACAGTAGATCTAGCTGGTCTGTCATAATACAATAGAGATAGCAGATCTAGCTGGTCTGTCATAATATAATTGAGACAGAAGATCTAGCTGCTCTGTCATAATATAATAGAGACAGTAGATCTAGCTGCTCTGTCATAATATAATAGAGACAGTAGATCTAGCTGCTCTGTCACAATGTAATAGAGACAGCAGATCTAGCTGGTCTGTCATAATATAATAGAGGCAGTAGATCTAGCTGGTCTGTCATAATATAATAGAGACACAGTGACAGTAAATCTAGCTGGTCTTTCATATTATAATACAGAGAGTAGATCTAGCTGGTCTGTCATAATATAATAGAGACATTAAATCTAGCTGGTCTGTCAAAATGTAATAGAGACAGCAGATCAAGCTGGTCTGTCATAATATAATAGAGACAGCAGATCTAGCTGCTCTGTCCTAATATAATAGTGACAGCAGATCTAGCTGGTCTGTCATAATATAATAGAGACAGTAGATCTAGCTGGTCTGTCATAATATAATTGAGACATTAGATCTAGCTTCTCTGTCATAATATAATAGAGACAGTAGATCTAGCTGCTCTGTCATAATGTAATAGAGACAGCAGATCTAGCTGGTCTGTCATAATATAATAGAGCCAGAAGATCTAGCTGGTCTGTCATAATATAATAGAGAATGAGATCTAGCTGGTCTGTCATATTATAATAGAGACAGTATATCTAGCTGGTCTGTCATAATATAATAGAGACCTAGAAATAGTAGATCTAGCTGGTCTCTCATAATATAATAGAGACAGTACATCTAGCTGGTCGCTTATAATTTAATAGAGGCAGTTGATCTAGCTGGTCTGTCATATTATAATACAGAGAGTAGATCTAGCTTGTCTGTCATAATATAATAGAGACCTCGAGACAGTAGATCTAGCTGGTCTGTCATAATACAATAGAGATAGCAGATCTAGCTGATCTGTCATAAAAATAATGAGACAGTAGATCTAGCTGGCCTGTCATAATATAAGAGAGACACAGAGACAGTAGATCTAGCTGGTCTGTCATAATATAATAGAGACAGTAGATTTAACTGGTCTGTCATAATTTAATAGAGGCAGTTGATATAGCTGGTCTGTCATAATATAATAGAGACAGTAGATTTAGCTGGTCTGTAATAATATAGTAGAGACAGTAGATCTAGCTGGTCTGTCATAATATAATAGAGCTAGTAGATCTAGCTGGTCTGTCATAATATAATTGAGACATTAGATCTAGCTGCTCTGTCATAATATAATAGAGACAGTAGATTTAACTGGTCTGTCATTATTTAATAGAGGCAGTTGATATAGCTGGTCTGTCATAATATAATAGATACAGTAGATTTAGCTGCTCTTACATTATTTAATAGAGGCAGTTGATATAGCTGGTCTGTCATAATATAATAGAGACATTAGATTTAGCTGGTCTGTCATAATATAATAGAGACAGTATATCTAGCTGGTCTGTCATAATATAATAGAGACAGTATATCTATCTGGTCTGTCATAATATAATTGAGACATTAGATCTAGCTGCTCTGTCATAATATAATAGAGACAGTAGATCTAGCTGCTCTGTCATAATGTAACAGAGACAGCAGATCTAGCTGGTCTGTCATAATATAATAGAGACAGTAGATTTAACTGGTCTGTCATAATTTAATAGAGGCAGTTGATATAGCTGGTCTGTCATAATATAATAGAGACAGTAGATTTAGCTGGTCTGTAATAATATAGTAGAGACAGTATGTCACACCCTGGTCAAAGATTTTGTGTTTATCTTTATTTATTTGCTCAGGCCAGGGTGTGGCATGGGTTTTTGTATGTGGTGTGTATGTATGGGGATTGTAGCTAGTGGGGTGTTCTAGCTAAGTCTATGGCTGTCTGAAGTGGTTCTCAATCAGAGGCAGGTGTTTATCGTTGTCTCTGATTGGGAACCATATTTAGGCAGCCATATTCTTTGAGTTTGTCGTGGGTGATTGTCCTTAGTGTCCTGATGTCATTGTTCTGTTTTAGGTTACACAAGTATAGGCTGTTTCGGTTTTCGTTAAGTTTATTGTTTTGATAGTGTTTGTGTTTAGTGTGTTACTTCATTAAACATGGATTGCAATAGACATGCCGCATTTTGGTCCGACTCTCCTTCACACCTAGAAAACCGCTACAGAATCACCCACCACAAAGGGACCAAGCAGCGTGTCAACAGGCAAGAACAGCCCAAAGTGGAGTACAGTATGGACTATACTTCTTGGGAGGAGATAGACAGGTGGGCGGTCGACCCAGGGAGAGTGCCGGAGCCCGCCTGGGATTCGATGGAGCAGTGCGCGGAAGGATATAGGAGAATGGAGTTTGCGAAGCAAGCAAGGCGGCGCGGACGGAGGCCCCATAGTCAGCCCCAAAAATTTCTTGGGGGGGGGCTCAGGGAGAGTGTGGCAGAGTCAGGAGCCAGACCTGAGCCAACTCTCCCTGTTTATCGTGAGGAGCCAAGGAGGAGACCAGAACCAGAGCCGGTGTTGGAGGTGAGCGAAACAGAGACTGTGAAGGAGTTAATGGGGAAATTGGAGGAGAGAGAAATGAGGGAGTTGCTGTGTTGGTATTTTAAACATGGAATTCGCCCGACGGAGCGTGTCGGGGATTTGATGGCACCTGGGTCAGCGCTCCATACTCGTCCTGAGGTGCGTGTTAGTCGGCTGGTGAAGATGGTGCCAGTCTCACGTACCAGGCCTCCTGTGCACCTCCCTAGCCTTGCACGTCCTGTGCCAGCACCGCTCTCAAGATCTCCAGTACGCCTTCACGGTCTAACCCATCCTGTGCCACCTCCACACCCCAGCCCTCCGGTAGCAGCTCCCCGCACCAGGCTTCCTGTGCGTGTCCTCGGCCCAGTACCACCAGTGCCAGCACCACGCATCAGGCCTACAGTGCGCCTCGCCTGTCCAGCGCTGTCGGAGCCCTCCTCCTCTCCAGCGCTGTCGGAGTCTCCCGCCTGTTTAGCGCTGTTAGAGCCTTCCTTCTCTACAGCGCTGCCGGAGTCTCCCGCCTGTTCAGAACTGCCAGTTTGCAAGGAGCTGCCAGTTAGCATAGAGCTGCCAGTTAGCATAGAGCTGCCAGTTAGCATAGAGCTGCCAGTCTGCAAGGAGCTGCCAGTCTGCAAGGAGCTGCCAGTCTGCATAGAGCTGCCAGTCTGCAAGGAGCTGCCAGTCTGCAAGGAGCCGCCAGAGCTGCCTGTCTGCAGGATGCCGCCAAAGCTGCCAGTCTGCAAGGAGCCGCCAGAGCTGCCAGTCTGCAAGGAGCCGCCAGAGCTGCCAGTTAGCATGGAGCAGCCAGGGCCGCCAGTCAGCATGGAGCAGCCAGGGCCGCCAGTCAGCATGGAGCAGCCAGGGCCGCCAGTCAGCATGGAGCAGCCAGTCAGCATGGAGCAGCCAGTCAGCATGGAGCAGCCAGAGCAGCCAGTCAGCATGGAGCAGCCAGTCAGCATGGAGCAGCCAGTCAGCATGGAGCAGCCAGAGCAGCCAGTCAGCATGGAGCAGCCAGAGCTGCCAGTCAGCATGGAGCAGCCAGTCAGCATGGAGCAGCCAGAGCTGCCAGTCAGCATGGAGCAGCCAGAGCTGTCAGTCAGCATGGAGCAGCCAGTCAGCATGGAGCAGCCAGAGCTGCCAGTCGACCAGACTCTTCCAGATCTGCCAGTCGACCAGACTCTTCCAGATCTGCCAGTCGACCAGACTCTTCCAGATCTGCCAGTCGACCAGACTCTTCCAGATCTGCCAGTCGACCAGACTCTTCCAGATCTGCCAGTCGACCAGACTCTTCCAGATCTGCCAGTCGACCAGACTTTTCCAGATCTGCCAGTCGACCAGACTTTTCCAGATCTGCCAGTCAGCCAGGATCTGCCAGATCTGCCAGTCAGCCAGGATCTGCCAGTCAGCCAGGATCTGCCGAAACCACCAGCCAGCCAGGATCTGGTAGATTCATCAACCTGCCTGAGCTTCCTCTCACTCCTGAGCTTCCTCTCACTCCTGAGCTTCCTCTCACTCCTGAGCTTCCCCTCAGTCCCGAGCTGCCTCAGTCCCGAGCTGCCCCTCAGTCCCGATCTGCTCCTCAGTCCAGTGGGGTTCTGGGTGAGGACTACTAGGCCATGGTCGGTGGCGAGGGTGGACTATCCAGGGACGCGAGGAGAAGGGACTAAGACATTGATTGAGTGGGGTCCACGTCCCGCGCCGGAGCCGCCACCATGGACAGACGCCCACCCGGACCCTCCCTATTGTTTTGAGGTGCGTTCGGGAGTCCGGGTTCTGTCACACCCTGGTCAAAGTATTTTGTGTTTATCTTTATTTATTTGGTCAGGCCAGGGTGTGGCATGGGTTTTTGTATGTGGTGTGTATGTATGGGGATTGTAGCTAGTGGGGTGTTCTAGCTAAGTCTATGGCTGTCTGAAGTGGTTCTCAATCAGAGGCAGGTGTTTATCGTTGTCTCTGATTGGGAACCATATTTAGGCAGCCATATTCTTTGAGTTTGTCGTGGGTGATTGTCCTTAGTGTCCTGATGTCATTGTTCTGTGTTAGGTTACACAAGTATAGGCTGTTTCGGTTTTCGTTAAGTTTATTGTTTTGATAGTGTTTGTGTTTAGTGTGTTACTTCATTAAACATGGATTGCAATAGACATGCCGCATTTTGGTCCGACTCTCCTTCACATACAGAAAACCGTTACACAGTAGATCTAGCTGGTCTGTCATAATATAATAGAGCCAGTAGATCTAGCTGGTCTGTCATAATATAATTGAGACATTAGATCTAGCTGCTCTGTCATAATATAATAGAGACAGTAGATTTAACTGGTCTGTCATTATTTAATAGAGGCAGTTGATATAGCTGGTCTGTCATAATATAATAGATACAGTAGATTTAGCTGCTCTTACATTATTTAATAGAGGCAGTTGATATAGCTGGTCTGTCATAATATAATAGAGACATTAGATTTAGCTGGTCTGTCATAATATAATAGAGACAGTATATCTAGCTGGTCTGTCATAATATAATAGAGACAGTATATCTATCTGGTCTGTCATAATATAATTGAGACATTAGATCTAGCTGCTCTGTCATAATATAATAGAGACAGTAGATCTAGCTGCTCTGTCATAATGTAACAGAGACAGCAGATCTAGCTGGTCTGTCATAATATAATAGAGGCAGTAGATTTAGCTGGTCTGTCATAATATAATAGAGATAGTAGATCTAGCTGGTCTGTCATAATATAATAGAGACAGTAGAACTAGCTGGTATGTCATATTATAATAAAGACAGTAGATCTAGCTTTTCTGTCATAATATAATAGAGACAGTAGATCTAGCTGGCCTTTCAAAATATAAGAGAGACAAAGAGACAGTAGATCTAGCTGGTCTGTCATATTATAATAGAGACAGTAGATCTAGCTGCTCTGTCATAATGTAATAGAGACAGCAGGTCTAGCTGGTCTGTCATAATGTAATAGAGACAGCAGGTCTAGCTGCTCTGTCATAATGTAATAGAGACAGCAGGTCTAGCTGGTCTGTCATAATATAATAGAGACAGCAGATCTAGCTGGTCTGTCATAATATAATAGAGACAGTAGATCTAGCTGGTCTGTCATAATATAATGGAGACAGCAGATGTAGCTGGTCTGTAATAATATAGTAGAGACAGTAGATCTAGCTGGTCTGTCATAATATAACAGAGCCAGTAGATCTAGCTGGTCTGTCATAATACAACATAGACAGTAGATCTAGCTGGTCTGTCATAATATAATAGAGACAGTAGATCTAGCTGGTCTGTCATATTATAATAGAGACAGTAGATCTAGCTGGTCTGTCATAATATAATAGAGCCAGTAGATCTAGCTGGTCTGTCATTATACAAAATAGACAGTAGATCTAGCTGGTCTGTCATAATATAATAGAGACAGTAGATCTAGCTGGTCTGTCATATTATAATAGAGACAGTAGATCTAGCTGGTCTGTCAAAATGTAATAGAGAGAGCAGATCTAGCAGGTCTGTCATAATATAATAGAGACAGTAGATCTAGCTGGTCTTTCATAATATAATAGAGACAGCAGATCTAGCTGGTCTGTCATAATATAATAGAGACATTAAATCTAGCTGGTCTGTCAAAATGTAATAGAGACAGCAGATCAAGCTGGTCTGTCATAATATAATAGAGGCAGTAGATCTAGCTGGTCTGTCATAATATAATAGAGACAGTAGATTTAGCTGCTCTTACATTATTTAATAGAGGCAGTTGATATAGCTGGTCTGTCATAATATAATAGAGACATTAGATTTAGCTGGTCTGTCATAATATAATAGAGACAGTATATCTAGCTGGTCTGTCATAATATAATAGAGACAGTATATCTATCTGGTCTGTCATAATATAATTGAGACATTAGATCTAGCTGCTCTGTCATAATATAATAGAGACAGTAGATCTAGCTGCTCTGTCATAATGTAACAGAGACAGCAGATCTAGCTGGTCTGTCATAATATAATAGAGGCAGTAGATTTAGCTGGTCTGTCATAATATAATAGAGATAGTAGATCTAGCTGGTCTGTCATAATATAATAGAGACAGTAGAACTAGCTGGTATGTCATATTATAATAAAGACAGTAGATCTAGCTTTTCTGTCATAATATAATAGAGACAGTAGATCTAGCTGGCCTTTCAAAATATAAGAGAGACAAAGAGACAGTAGATTTAGCTGGTCTGTCATATTATAATAGAGACAGTAGATCTAGCTGCTCTGTCATAATGTAATAGAGACAGCAGGTCTAGCTGGTCTGTCATAATGTAATAGAGACAGCAGGTCTAGCTGCTCTGTCATAATGTAATAGAGACAGCAGGTCTAGCTGGTCTGTCATAATATAATAGAGACAGCAGATCTAGCTGGTCTGTCATAATTTAATAAAGACAGTAGATCTAGCTGGTCTGTCATAATATAATGGAGACAGCAGATGTAGCTGGTCTGTAATAATATAGTAGAGACAGTAGATCTAGCTGGTCTGTCATAATATAACAGAGCCAGTAGATCTAGCTGGTCTGTCATAATACAAAATAGACAGTAGATCTAGCTGGTCTGTCATAATATAATAGAGACAGTAGATCTAGCTGGTCTGTCATATTATAATAGAGACAGTAGATCTAGCTGGTCTGTCATAATATAATAGAGCCAGTAGATCTAGCTGGTCTGTCATTATACAAAATAGACAGTAGATCTAGCTGGTCTGTCATAATATAATAGAGACATTAGATCTAGCTGGTCTGTCATATTATAATAGAGACAGTAGATCTAGCTGGTCTGTCAAAATGTAATAGAGAGAGCAGATCTAGCAGGTCTGTCATAATATAATAGAGACAGTAGATCTAGCTGGTCTGTCATAATATAATAGAGACAGCAGATCTAGCTGGTCTGTCATAATATAATAGAGACATTAAATCTAGCTGGTCTGTCAAAATGTAATAGAGACAGCAGATCAAGCTGGTCTGTCATAATATAATAGAGGCAGTAGATCTAGCTGGTCTGTCATAATATAATAGAGACACAGTGACAGTAAATCTAGCTGGTCTTTCATATTATAATACAGAGAGTGGATCTAGCTGGTCTGTCATAATATAATAGAGACCTCGAGACAGTAGATCTAGCTGGTCTGTCATAATACAATAGAGATAGCAGATCTAGCTGGTCTGTCATAAAATAATTGAGAAAGTAGATCTAGCTGCTCTGTCATAATATAATAGAGACAGTAGATCTAGCTGCACTGTCATAATATAATAGAGACAGTAGATCTAGCTGGTCTGTCATAATATAATAGAGACAGCAGATCTAGCTGGTCTGTCATAATATAATAGAGACATTAAATCTAGCTGGTCTGTCAAAATGTAATAGAGACAGCAGATCAAGCTGGTCTGTCATAATATAATAGAGGCAGTAGATCTAGCTGGTCTGTCATAATATAATAGAGACAGTAGATTTAGCTGCTCTTACATTATTTAATAGAGGCAGTTGATATTGCTGGTCTGTCATAATATAATAGAGACATTAGATTTAGCTGGTCTGTCATAATATAATAGAGACAGTATATCTAGCTGGTCTGTCATAATATAATAGAGACAGTATATCTATCTGGTCTGTCATAATATAATTGAGACATTAGATCTAGCTGCTCTGTCATAATATAATAGAGACAGTAGATCTAGCTGCTCTGTCATAATGTAACAGAGACAGCAGATCTAGCTGGTCTGTCATAATATAATAGAGGCAGTAGATTTAGCTGGTCTGTCATAATATAATAGAGATAGTAGATCTAGCTGGTCTGTCATAATATAATAGAGACAGTAGAACTAGCTGGTATGTCATATTATAATAAAGACAGTAGATCTAGCTTTTCTGTCATAATATAATAGAGACAGTAGATCTAGCTGGCCTTTCAAAATATAAGAGAGACAAAGAGACAGTAGAATTAGCTGGTCTGTCATATTATAATAGAGACAGTAGATCTAGCTGCTCTGTCATAATGTAATAGAGACAGCAGGTCTAGCTGGTCTGTCATAATGTAATAGAGACAGCAGGTCTAGCTGCTATGTCATAATGTAATAGAGACAGCAGGTCTAGCTGGTCTGTCATAATATAATAGAGACAGCAGATCTAGCTGGTCTGTCATAATTTAATAGAGACAGTAGATCTAGCTGGTCTGTCATAATATAATGGAGACAGCAGATGTAGCTGGTCTGTAATAATATAGTAGAGACAGTAGATCTAGCTGGTCTGTCATTATACAAAATAGACAGTAGATCTAGCTGGTCTGTCATAATATAATAGAGACAGTAGATCTAGCTGGTCTGTCATATTATAATAGAGACAGTAGATCTAGCTGGTCTGTCATAATATAATAGAGCCAGTAGATCTAGCTGGTCTGTCATTATACAAAATAGACAGTAGATCTAGCTGGTCTGTCATAATATAATAGAGACAGTAGATCTAGCTGGTCTGTCATATTATAATAGAGACAGTAGATCTAGCTGGTCTGTCAAAATGTAATAGAGAGAGCAGATCTAGCAGGTCTGTCATAATATAATAGAGACAGTAGATCTAGCTGGTCTGTCATAATATAATAGAGACAGCAGATCTAGCTGGTCTGTCATAATATAATAGAGACATTAAATCTAGCTGGTCTGTCAAAATGTAATGGAGACAGCAGATCAAGCTGGTCTGTCATAATATAATAGAGGCAGTAGATCTAGCTGGTCTGTCATAATATAATAGAGACACAGTGACAGTAAATCTAGCTGGTCTTTCATATTATAATACAGAGAGTGGATCTAGCTGGTCTGTCATAATATAATAGAGACCTCGAGACAGTAGATCTAGCTGGTCTGTCATAATACAATAGAGATAGCAGATCTAGCTGGTCTGTCATAAAATAATTGAGAAAGTAGATCTAGCTGCTCTGTCATAATATAATAGAGACAGTAGATCTAGCTGCACTGTCATAATGTAATGGAGACAGCAGATCTAGCTGGTCTGTCATAATATAATAGAGACAGTAGATCTAGCAGGCCTGTCATAATATAAGAGAGACACAGAGGAAGTTTATCTAGCTGGTCTGTCATAATACAATAGAGATAGCAGATCTAGCTGGTCTGTCATAAAATAATTGAGACAGTAGATCTAGCTGCTCTGTTGAAATATAATAGAGACAGTAGATTTAGCTGGTCTGTCATAATATAATAGAGACAGTATATCTAGCTGGTCTGTCATAATATAATAGAGACAGTAGATCTAGCTGGTCTGTCATAATATAATAGAGACAGTCGATCTAGCTGGTCTGTCATAATATAATAGAGACAGTAGATCTAGCTGGTCAGTCATAATATAATAGAGGGAGTAGATCTAGCTCATATGTCATAATATAATAGAGACAGTAGATATAGCTGGTCTGTCATAATACAATAGAGACCTAGAGATAGTAGATCTAGCTGGTCTGTCATAATATAATAGAGACAGTAGATCTAGCTGGTCGCTCATAATTTAATAGAGACAGTAGATCTAGCAGGTTTGTCATACGTCAATGGAGACAATTGATCTAGCTAGTCTGTCATAATATGATAGAGACAGTAGATCTAGCTGGTCTGTCCTAATATAATAGAGACAGTAGACAGTGCTGGTCTGTCATAATGTAATAGAGACAACAGATCTAGCTGGTCTGTCATAATTCAACAGAGACAGTTGATCTAGCTCGTCTGTCATAATACAATAGAGACAGTAGATTTAGCTGGTCTGTCATAATATAATAAAGAGAGTAGATCTAGTCCTAATATAATAGAGACAGTAGACAGTGCTGGTCTGTCATAATGTAATAGAGACAACAGATCTAGCTGGTCTGTCATAATTCAATAGAGACAGTTGATCTAGCTCGTCTGTCATAATACAATAGAGACAGTAGATTTAGCTGGTCTGTCATAATATAATAGAGACAGTAGATCTAGTTTGTCTGTCATAATATAATAGAGAGAGTAAATCTAGCTTGTCTGTCATAATATTATAGAGACAGTATATCTGGCTGGTCTGTCATAATATAATAGCGACAGTAGATCTAGATGGCCTGTCATAATATAATAGAGACACAGAGACAGTAAATCTAGCTGGTCTGTCATAATTCAATAGAGACAGTAGATCTAGCTGGTCTGTCATAATACAATAGAGACAGTAGATCTAGCTACTCTGTCATAATACAATGGATACAGTAGATTTAGCTGGTCTGTCATAATATAATAGAGACATTAAATCTAGCTGGTCTGTCAAAATTTAATAGAGACAGCAGATCAAGCTGGTCTGTCATAATATAATAAAGACAGCAGATCTAGCTGCTCTGTCATAATATAATAGTGACAGCAGATGTAGCTGGTCTGTCATAATATAATAGAGACAGTAGATCTAGCTGGTCTGTCATAATATTATAGAGACAGTATATCTGGCTGGTCTGTCATAATTATATAGAGACAGTAGATCTAGCTGGCCTGTCATAATGTAATAGAGACACAGAGACAGTAAATCTAGCTGGTCTGTCATTTTATAATACAGACAGTAGATCTAGCTGGTCTGTCATAATATAATAGAAACCTCGAGACAGTAGATCTAGCTGGTCTGTCATAATACAATAGAGATAGCAGATCTAGCTGGTCTGTCATAATATAATTGAGACAGAAGATCTAGCTGCTCTGTCATAATATAATAGAGACAGTAGATCAAGCTGCTCTGTCATAATGTAATAGAGACAGCAGATCTAGCTGGTCTGTCATAATATAATAGAGGCAGTAGATCTAGCTGGTCTGTCACAATATAATAGAGACACAGTGACAGTAAATCTAGCTGGTCTTTCATATTATAATACAGAGAGTAGATCTAGCTGGTCTGTCATAATATAATAGAGACCTCGAGACAGTAGATCTAGCTGGTCTGTCATAATAAAATAGAGATAGCAGATCTAGCCGGTCTGTCATAAAATAATTGAGACAGTAGATCTAGCTGCTCTGTCATACTATAATAGAGACAGTAGATCTAGCTGCACTGTCATAATGTAATAGAGACAGCAGATCTAGCTGGTCTGTCATAATATAATAGAGACAGTAGATCTAGCAGGCCTGTCATAATATAAGAGAGACACAGAGGCAGTTTATCTAGCTGGTCTGTCATAATGTAATAGAGACAGTAGATTTAGCTGGTCTGTCATAATATAATAGAGACAGTATATCTAGCTGGTCTGTCATAATATAATAGAGACAGTATATCTATCTGGTCTGTCATAATACAATAGACAAAGCAGATCTAGCTGGTCTGTCATAATATAATTGAGACATTAGATCTAGCTTCTCTGTCATAATATAATAGAGACAGTAGATCTAGCTGCTCTGTCATAATGTAATAGAGACCGCAGATCTAGCTGGTCTGTCATAATATAATAGAGCCAGAAGATCTAGCTGGTCTGTCATAATATAATAGAGAATGAGATCTAGCTGGTCTGTCATATTATAATAGAGACAGTATATCTAGCTGGTCTGTCATAATATAATAGAGACCTAGAAATAGTAGATCTAGCTGGTCTGTCATAATATAATAGAGACAGTAGATCTAGCTGGTCGCTTATAATTTAATAGAGGCAGTTGATCTAGCTGGTCTGTCATAATATAATAGAGACCTCGAGACAGTAGATCTAGCTGGTCTGTCATAATACAATAGAGATAGCAGATCTAGCTGGTCTGTCATAAAAATAATGAGACAGTAGATCTAGCTGGCCTGTCATAATATAAGAGAGACACAGAGACAGTAGATCTAGCTGGTCTGTCATAATATAATAGAGACAGTAGATTTAACTGGTCTGTCTTAATTTAATAGAGGCAGTTGATATAGCTGGTCTGTCATAATATAATAGAGACAGTAGATTTAGCTGGTCTGTAATAATATAGTAGAGACAGTAGATCTAGCTGGTCTGTCATAATATCATAGAGCCAGTAGATCTAGCTGGTCTGTCATAATATAATTGAGACATTAGATCTAGCTGCTCTGTCATAATATAATAGAGACAGTAGATTTAACTGGTCTGTCATTATTTAATAGAGGCAGTTGATATAGCTGGTCTGTCATAATATAATAGAGACAGTAGATTTAGCTGCTCTTACATTATTTAATAGAGGCAGTTGATATAGCTGGTCTGTCATAATATAATAGAGACATTAGATTTAGCTGGTCTGTCATAATATAATAGATACAGTATATCTAGCTGGTCTGTCATAATATAATAGAGACAGTATATCTATCTGGTCTGTCATAATATAATTGAGACATTAGATCTAGCTGCTCTGTCATAATATGATAGAGACAGTAGATCTAGCTGCTCTGTCATAATGTAACAGAGACAGCAGATCTAGCTGGTCTGTCATAATATAATAGAGGCAGTAGATTTAGCTGGTCTGTCATAATATAATAGAGATAGTAGATCTAGCTGGTCTGTCATAATATAATAGAGACAGTAGAACTAGCTGGTCTGTCATTTTATAATAAAGACAGTAGATCTAGCTTTTCTGTCATAATATAATAGAGACAGTAGATCTAGCTGGCCTTTCAAAATATAAGAGAGACAAAGAGACAGTAGATCTAGCTGGTCTGTCATAATATAATAGAGCCAGTAGATCTAGCTGGTCTGTCATAATATAATTGAGACATTAGATCTAGCTGCTCTGTCATAATATAATAGAGACAGTAGATTTAACTGGTCTGTCATTATTTAATAGAGGCAGTTGATATAGCTGGTCTGTCATAATATAATAGAGACAGTAGATTTAGCTGGTCTGTAATAATATAGTAGAGACAGTAGATCTAGCTGGTCTGTCATAATATCATAGAGCCAGTAGATCTAGCTGGTCTGTCATAATATAATTGAGACATTAGATCTAGCTGCTCTGTCATAATATAATAGAGACAGTAGATTTAACTGGTCTGTCATTATTTAATAGAGGCAGTTGATATAGCTGGTCTGTCATAATATAATAGAGACAGTAGATTTAGCTGCTCTTACATTATTTAATAGAGGCAGTTGATATAGCTGGTCTGTCATAATATAATAGAGACATTAGATTTAGCTGGTCTGTCATAATATAATAGATACAGTATATCTAGCTGGTCTGTCATAATATAATAGAGACAGTATATCTATCTGGTCTGTCATAATATAATTGAGACATTAGATCTAGCTGCTCTGTCATAATATGATAGAGACAGTAGATCTAGCTGCTCTGTCATAATGTAACAGAGACAGCAGATCTAGCTGGTCTGTCATAATATAATAGAGGCAGTAGATTTAGCTGGTCTGTCATAATATAATAGAGATAGTAGATCTAGCTGGTCTGTCATAATATAATAGAGACAGTAGAACTAGCTGGTCTGTCATATTATAATAAAGACAGTAGATCTAGCTTTTCTGTCATAATATAATAGAGACAGTAGATCTAGCTGGCCTTTCAAAATATAAGAGAGACAAAGAGACAGTAGATCTAGCTGGTCTGTCATAATATAATAGAGCCAGTAGATCTAGCTGGTCTGTCATAATATAATTGAGACATTAGATCTAGCTGCTCTGTCATAATATAATAGAGACAGTAGATTTAACTGGTCTGTCATTATTTAATAGAGGCAGTTGATATAGCTGGTCTGTCATAATATAATAGAGACAGTAGATTTAGCTGCTCTTACATTATTTAATAGAGGCAGTTTATATAGCTGGTCTGTCATAATATAATAGAGACATTAGATTTAGCTGGTCTGTCATAATATAATAGATACAGTATATCTAGCTGGTCTGTCATAATATAATAGAGACAGTATATCTATCTGGTCTGTCATAATATAATTGAGACATTAGATCTAGCTGCTCTGTCATAATATGATAGAGACAGTAGATCTAGCTGCTCTGTCATAATGTAACAGAGACAGCAGATCTAGCTGGTCTGTCATAATATAATAGAGGCAGTAGATTTAGCTGGTCTGTCATAATATAATAGAGATAGTAGATCTAGCTGGTCTGTCATAATATAATAGAGACAGTAGAACTAGCTGGTCTGTCATATTATAATAAAGACAGTAGATCTAGCTTTTCTGTCATAATATAATAGAGACAGTAGATCTAGCTGGCCTTTCAAAATATAAGAGAGACAAAGACACAGTAGATCTAGCTGGTCTGTCATATTATAATAGAGACAGTAGATCTAGCTGCTCTGTCATAATGTAATAGAGACAGGAGGTCTAGCTGGTCTGTCATAATGTAATAGAGACAGCAGGTCTAGCTGCTCTGTCATAATGTAATAGAGACAGCAGGTCTAGCTGGTCTGTCATAATATAATAGAGACAGCAGATCTAGCTGGTCTGTCATAATATAATAGAGACAGTAGATCTAGCTGGTCTGTCATAATATAATGGAGACAGCAGATGTAGCTGGTCTGTAATAATATAGTAGAGACAGTAGATCTAGCTGGTCTGTCATAATATAACAGAGACAGTAGATCTAGCTGGTCTGTCATAATACAAAATAGACAGTAGATCTAGCTGGTCTGTCATAATATAATAGAAACCTCGAGACAGTAGATCTAGCTGGTCTGTCATAGTACAATAGAGATAGCAGATCTAGCTGGTCTGTCATAAAATATTTGAGACAGTAGATCTAGCTGGCCTGTCATAATATAAGAGAGACACAGAGACAGTTGATCTAGCTGGTCTGTCATAATATAATAGAGACAGTAGATTTAACTGGTCTGTCATAATTCAATAGAGGCAGTTGATATAGCTGGTCTGTCATAATATAATAGAGACAGTAGATCTAGCTGGTCTGTCATAATATAATAGAGACAGTAGATCTAGCTGGTCTGTCATATTATAATAGAGACAGTAGATCTAGCTGGTCTGTCATAATCTAATAGGGACAGTAAATCAAGCAGCTCTGTCATAATGTAATAGAGACAGCAGATCTAGCAGGTCTGTCATAATATAATAGAGACAGTAGATCTAGCTGGTCTGTCATAATATAATGGAGACAGCAGATGTAGCTGGTCTGTAATAATATAGTAGAGACAGTAGATCTAGCTGGTCTGTCATAATATAACAGAGACAGTAGATCTAGCTGGTCTGTCATAATACAAAATAGACAGTAGATCTAGCTGGTCTGTCATAATATAATAGAAACCTCGAGACAGTAGATCTAGCTGGTCTGTCATAGTACAATAGAGATAGCAGATCTAGCTGGTCTGTCATAAAATATTTGAGACAGTAGATCTAGCTGGCCTGTCATAATATAAGAGAGACACAGAGACAGTTGATCTAGCTGGTCTGTCATAATATAATAGAGACAGTAGATTTAACTGGTCTGTCATAATTCAATAGAGGCAGTTGATATAGCTGGTCTGTCATAATATAATAGAGACAGTAGATCTAGCTGGTCTGTCATAATATAATAGAGACAGTAGATCTAGCTGGTCTGTCATATTATAATAGAGACAGTAGATCTAGCTGGTCTGTCATAATCTAATAGGGACAGTAAATCAAGCAGCTCTGTCATAATGTAATAGAGACAGCAGATCTAGCAGGTCTGTCATAATATAATAGAGACAGTAGATCTAGCTGGTCTGTCATAATATAATAGAGACAGCAGATCTAGCTGGTCTGTCATAATATAATAGAGACAGTAGAACTAGCTGTTCTGTCATAATGTAATAGAGACAGCAGATCCAGCTGGTCTGTCATAATTCAATAGAGACAGTAGATCTAGCTGGTCTGTCATAATACAATATAGACAATAGATTTAGCTGCTCTGTCATAATACAATGGATACAGTAGATTTAGCTGGTCTGTCATAATATATTAGAGACAGTAGATCTAGCTGGTCTGTCATAATATAATAGAGACATAAAATCTAGCTGGTCTGTCAAAATGTAATAGAGACAGCAGAACAAGCTGGTCTGTCATAATATAATAGAGACAGCAGATCTAGCTGCTCTGTCATAATATAATAGTGACAGCAGATCTAGCTGGTCTGTCATAATATAATAGAGACAGTAGATCTAGCTGGTCTGTCATAATATTATAGAGACAGTATATCTGGCTGGTCTGTCATAATATAATAGAGACAGTAGATCTAGCTGGCCTGTCATAATATAATAGAGACACAGAGACAGTAAATCTAGCTGGTCTGTCATAATATAATTGAGACAGAAGATCTAGCTGCTCTGTCATAATATAATAGAAACCTTGAGACAGTAGATCTAGCTGGTCTGTCATAATACAATAGAGATAGCAGATCTAGCTGGTCTGTCATAATATAATTGAGACAGTAGATCTAGCTGGTCTGTCATAATATTACAGAGACAGTATATCTGGCTGGTCTGTCATAATATAATAGAGACAGTAGATCTAGCTGGCCTGTCATAATATAATAGAGACAGCAGATCTAGCTGGTCTGTCATAATATAACAGAGACAGTAGATCTAGCTGGTCTGTCATAATACAAAATAGACAGTAGATCTAGCTGGTCTGTCATAATATAATAGAAACCTCGAGACAGTAGATCTAGCTGGTCTGTCATAGTACAATAGAGATAGCAGATCTAGCTGGTCTGTCATAAAATATTTGAGACAGTAGATCTAGCTGGCCTGTCATAATATAAGAGAGACACAGAGACAGTTGATCTAGCTGGTCTGTCATAATATAATAGAGACAGTAGATTTTACTGGTCTGTCATAATTCAATAGAGGCAGTTGATATAGCTGGTCTGTCATAATATAATAGAGACAGTAGATCTAGCTGGTCTGTCATAATATAATAGAGACAGTAGATCTAGCTGGTCTGTCATATTATAATAGAGACAGTAGATCTAGCTGGTCTGTCATAATCTAATAGGGACAGTAAATCAAGCAGCTCTGTCATAATGTAATAGAGACAGCAGATCTAGCAGGTCTGTCATAATATAATAGAGACAGTAGATCTAGCTGGTCTGTCATAATATAATGGAGACAGCAGATGTAGCTGGTCTGTAATAATATAGTAGAGACAGTAGATCTAGCTGGTCTGTCATAATATAACAGAGACAGTAGATCTAGCTGGTCTGTCATAATACAAAATAGACAGTAGATCTAGCTGGTCTGTCATAATATAATAGAAACCTCGAGACAGTAGATCTAGCTGGTCTGTCATAGTACAATAGAGATAGCAGATCTAGCTGGTCTGTCATAAAATATTTGAGACAGTAGATCTAGCTGGCCTGTCATAATATAAGAGAGACACAGAGACAGTTGATCTAGCTGGTCTGTCATAATATAATAGAGACAGTAGATTTAACTGGTCTGTCATAATTCAATAGAGGCAGTTGATATAGCTGGTCTGTCATAATATAATAGAGACAGTAGATCTAGCTGGTCTGTCATAATATAATAGAGACAGTAGATCTAGCTGGTCTGTCATATTATAATAGAGACAGTAGATCTAGCTGGTCTGTCATAATCTAATAGGGACAGTAAATCAAGCAGCTCTGTCATAATGTAATAGAGACAGCAGATCTAGCAGGTCTGTCATAATATAATAGAGACAGTAGATCTAGCTGGTCTGTCATAATATAATAGAGACAGCAGATCTAGCTGGTCTGTCATAATATAATAGAGACAGTAGAACTAGCTGTTCTGTCATAATGTAATAGAGACAGCAGATCCAGCTGGTCTGTCATAATTCAATAGAGACAGTAGATCTAGCTGGTCTGTCATAATACAATAGAGACAATAGATTTAGCTGCTCTGTCATAATACAATGGATACAGTAGATTTAGCTGGTCTGTCATAATATATTAGAGACAGTAGATCTAGCTGGTCTGTCATAATATAATAGAGACATAAAATCTAGCTGGTCTGTCAAAATGTAATAGAGACAGCAGATCAAGCTGGTCTGTCATAATATAATAGAGACAGCAGATCTAGCTGCTCTGTCATAATATAATAGTGACAGCAGATCTAGCTGGTCTGTCATAATATAATAGAGACAGTAGATCTAGCTGGTCTGTCATAATATAATAGAGACAGTATATCTGGCTGGTCTGTCATAATATAATAGAGACAGTAGATCTAGCTGGCCTGTCAAAATATAATAGAGACACAGAGACAGTAAATCTAGCTGGTCTGTCATAATATAATTGAGACAGAAGATCTAGCTGCTCTGTCATAATATAATAGAAACCTTGAGACAGTAGATCTAGCTGGTCTGTCATAATACAATAGAGATAGCAGATCTAGCTGGTCTGTCATAATATAATTGAGACAGTAGATCTAGCTGGTCTGTCATAATATTACAGAGACAGTATATCTGGCTGGTCTGTCATAATATAATAGAGACAGTAGATCTAGCTGGCCTGTCATAATATAATAGAGACACAGAGACAGTAGATCTAGCTGGTCTGTCATAATACAAAATAGACAGTAGATCTAGCTGGTCTGTCATAATATAATAGAAACCTCGAGACAGTAGATCTAGCTGGTCTGTCATAGTACAATAGAGATAGCAGATCTAGCTGGTCTGTCATAAAATATTTGAGACAGTAGATCTAGCTGGCCTGTCATAATATAAGAGAGACACAGAGACAGTTGATCTAGCTGGTCTGTCATAATATAATAGAGACAGTAGATTTTACTGGTCTGTCATAATTCAATAGAGGCAGTTGATATAGCTGGTCTGTCATAATATAATAGAGACAGTAGATCTAGCTGGTCTGTCATAATATAATAGAGACAGTAGATCTAGCTGGTCTGTCATATTATAATAGAGACAGTAGATCTAGCTGGTCTGTCATAATCTAATAGGGACAGTAAATCAAGCAGCTCTGTCATAATGTAATAGAGACAGCAGATCTAGCAGGTCTGTCATAATATAATAGAGACAGTAGATCTAGCTGGTCTGTCATAATATAATGGAGACAGCAGATGTAGCTGGTCTGTAATAATATAGTAGAGACAGTAGATCTAGCTGGTCTGTCATAATATAACAGAGACAGTAGATCTAGCTGGTCTGTCATAATACAAAATAGACAGTAGATCTAGCTGGTCTGTCATAATATAATAGAAACCTCGAGACAGTAGATCTAGCTGGTCTGTCATAGTACAATAGAGATAGCAGATCTAGCTGGTCTGTCATAAAATATTTGAGACAGTAGATCTAGCTGGCCTGTCATAATATAAGAGAGACACAGAGACAGTTGATCTAGCTGGTCTGTCATAATATAATAGAGACAGTAGATTTAACTGGTCTGTCATAATTCAATAGAGGCAGTTGATATAGCTGGTCTGTCATAATATAATAGAGACAGTAGATCTAGCTGGTCTGTCATAATATAATAGAGACAGTAGATCTAGCTGGTCTGTCATATTATAATAGAGACAGTAGATCTAGCTGGTCTGTCATAATCTAATAGGGACAGTAAATCAAGCAGCTCTGTCATAATGTAATAGAGACAGCAGATCTAGCAGGTCTGTCATAATATAATAGAGACAGTAGATCTAGCTGGTCTGTCATAATATAATAGAGACAGCAGATCTAGCTGGTCTGTCATAATATAATAGAGACAGTAGAACTAGCTGTTCTGTCATAATGTAATAGAGACAGCAGATCCAGCTGGTCTGTCATAATTCAATAGAGACAGTAGATCTAGCTGGTCTGTCATAATACAATAGAGACAATAGATTTAGCTGCTCTGTCATAATACAATGGATACAGTAGATTTAGCTGGTCTGTCATAATATATTAGAGACAGTAGATCTAGCTGGTCTGTCATAATATAATAGAGACATAAAATCTAGCTGGTCTGTCAAAATGTAATAGAGACAGCAGATCAAGCTGGTCTGTCATAATATAATAGAGACAGCAGATCTAGCTGCTCTGTCATAATATAATAGTGACAGCAGATCTAGCTGGTCTGTCATAATATAATAGAGACAGTAGATCTAGCTGGTCTGTCATAATATAATAGAGACAGTATATCTGGCTGGTCTGTCATAATATAATAGAGACAGTAGATCTAGCTGGCCTGTCAAAATATAATAGAGACACAGAGACAGTAAATCTAGCTGGTCTGTCATAATATAATTGAGACAGAAGATCTAGCTGCTCTGTCATAATATAATAGAAACCTTGAGACAGTAGATCTAGCTGGTCTGTCATAATACAATAGAGATAGCAGATCTAGCTGGTCTGTCATAATATAATTGAGACAGTAGATCTAGCTGGTCTGTCATAATATTACAGAGACAGTATATCTGGCTGGTCTGTCATAATATAATAGAGACAGTAGATCTAGCTGGCCTGTCATAATATAATAG
This sequence comes from Oncorhynchus mykiss, assembly GCF_057628025.1. Taxonomy (NCBI): domain Eukaryota; kingdom Metazoa; phylum Chordata; class Actinopteri; order Salmoniformes; family Salmonidae; genus Oncorhynchus; species Oncorhynchus mykiss. The sequence continues at coordinate 42,016,388 of NC_143050.1, read as the reverse complement.
AGACACAGAGACAGTAAATCTAGCTGGTCTGTCATAATATAATTGAGACAGAAGATCTAGCTGCTCTGTCATAATATAATAGAGACAGTAGATCTAGCTGCTCTGTCATAATATAATAGAGACAGTAGATCTAGCTGCTCTGTCACAATGTAATAGAGACAGCAGATCTAGCTGGTATGTCATAATATAATAGAGGCAGTAGATCTAGCTGGTCTGTCATAATATAATAGAGACACAGTGACAGTAAATCTAGCTGGTCTTTCATATTATAATACAGAGAGTAGATCTAGCTGGTCTGTCATAATATAATAGAGACATTAAATCTAGCTGGTCTGTCAAAATGTAATAGAGACAGCAGATCAAGCTGGTCTGTCATAATATAATAGAGACAGCAGATCTAGCTGCTCTGTCATAATATAATAGTGACAGCACATCTAGCTGGTCTGTCATAATATAATAGAGACAGTAGATCTAGCTGGTCTGTCATAATATAATTGAGACATTAGATCTAGCTTCTCTGTCATAATATAATAGAGACAGTAGATCTAGCTGCTCTGTCATAATGTAATAGAGACAGCAGATCTAGCTGGTCTGTCATAATATAATAGAGCCAGAAGATCTAGCTGGTCTGTCATAATATAATAGAGAATGAGATCTAGCTGGTCTGTCATATTATAATAGAGACAGTATATCTAGCTGGTCTGTCATAATATAATACAGACCTAGAAATAGTAGATCTAGCTGGTCTCTCATAATATAATAGAGACAGTAGATCTAGCTGGTCGCTTATAATTTAATAGAGGCAGTTGATCTAGCTGGTCTGTCATAATATAATAGAGACACAGTGACAGTAAATCTAGCTGGTCTGTCATACTATAATACAGAGAGTAGATCTAGCTTGTCTGTCATAATATAATAGAGACCTCGAGACAGTAGATCTAGCTGGTCTGTCATAATACAATAGAGATAGCAGATCTAGCTGGTCTGTCATAAAAATAATGAGACAGTAGATCTAGCTGGCCTGTCATAATATAAGAGAGACACAGAGACAGTAGATCTAGCTGGTCTGTCATAATATAATAGAGACAGTAGATTTAACTGGTCTGTCATAATTTAATAGAGGCAGTTGATATAGCTGGTCTGTCATAATATAATAGAGACAGTAGATTTAGCTGGTCTGTAATAATATAGTAGAGACAGTAGATCTAGCTGGTCTGTCATAATATAATAGAGCCAGTAGATCTAGCTGGTCTGTCATAATATAATTGAGACATTAGATCTAGCTGCTCTGTCATAATATAATAGAGACAGTAGATTTAACTGGTTTGTCATTATTTAATAGAGGCAGTTGATATAGCTGGTCTGTCATAATATAATAGAGACAGTAGATTTAGCTGCTCTTACATTATTTAATAGAGGCAGTTGATATAGCTGGTCTGTCATAATATAATAGAGGCAGTAGATTTAGCTGGTCTGTCATAATATAATAGAGATAGCAGATCTAGCTGGTCTGTCATAATATAATAGAGACAGTAGAACTAGCTGGTCTGTCATATTATAATAAAGACAGTAGATCTAGCTTTTCTGTCATAATATAATAGAGACAGTAGATCTAGCTGGCCTTTCAAAATATAAGAGAGACAAAGAGACAGTAGATCTAGCTGGTCTGTCATATTATAATAGAGACAGTAGATCTAGCTGCTCTGTCATAATGTAATAGAGACAGCAGGTCTAGCTGGTCTGTCATAATGTAATAGAGACAGCAGGTTTAGCTGGTCTGTCATAATATAATAGAGACAGCAGATCTAGCTGGTCTGTCATAATATAATAGAGACAGTAGATCTAGCTGGTCTGTCATAATATAATGGAGACAGCAGATGTAGCTGGTCTGTAATAATATAGTAGAGACAGTAGATCTAGCTGGTCTGTCATAATATAACAGAGACAGTAGATCTAGCTGCTCTTACATTATTTAATAGAGGCAGTTGATATAGCTGGTCTGTCATAATATAATAGAGACAGTAGATTTAGCTGGTCTGTAATAATATAGTAGAGACAGTAGATCTAGCTGGTCTGTCATAATATAATAGAGCCAGTAGATCTAGCTGGTCTGTCATAATATAATTGAGACATTAGATCTAGCTGCTCTGTCATAATATAATAGAGACAGTAGATTTAACTGGTTTGTCATTATTTAATAGAGGCAGTTGATATAGCTGGTCTGTCATAATATAATAGAGACAGTAGATTTAGCTGCTCTTACATTATTTAATAGAGGCAGTTGATATAGCTGGTCTGTCATAATATAATAGAGGCAGTAGATTTAGCTGGTCTGTCATAATATAATAGAGATAGTAGATCTAGCTGGTCTGTCATAATATAATAGAGACAGTAGAACTAGCTGGTCTGTCATATTATAATAAAGACAGTAGATCTAGCTTTTCTGTCATAATATAATAGAGACAGTAGATCTAGCTGGCCTTTCAAAATATAAGAGAGACAAAGAGACAGTAGATCTAGCTGGTCTGTCATATTATAATAGAGACAGTAGATCTAGCTGCTCTGTCATAATGTAATAGAGACAGCAGGTCTAGCTGGTCTGTCATAATGTAATAGAGACAGCAGGTTTAGCTGGTCTGTCATAATATAATAGAGACAGCAGATCTAGCTGGTCTGTCATAATATAATAGAGACAGTAGATCTAGCTGGTCTGTCATAATATAATGGAGACAGCAGATGTAGCTGGTCTGTAATAATATAGTAGAGACAGTAGATCTAGCTGGTCTGTCATAATATAACAGAGACAGTAGATCTAGCTGGTCTGTCATAATACAAAATAGACAGTAGATCTAGCTGGTCTGTCATAATATAATAGAGACAGTAGATCTAGCTGGTCTGTCATATTATAATAGAGACAGTAGATCTAGCTGGTCTGTCATAATATAATAGAGCCAGTAGATCTAGCTGGTCTGTCATTATACAAAATAGACAGTAGATCTAGCTGGTCTGTCATAATATAATAGAGACAGTAGATCTAGCTGGTCTGTCATATTATAATAGAGACAGTAGATCTAGCTGGTCTGTCAAAATGTAATAGAGAGAGCAGATCTAGCAGGTCTGTCATAATATAATAGAGACAGTAGATCTAGCTGGCCTGTCATAATATAATAGAGACAGCAGATCTAGCTGGTCTGTCATAATATAACAGAGACAGTAGATCTAGCTGGTCTGTCATAATACAAAATAGACAGTAGATCTAGCTGGTCTGTCATAATATAATAGAAACCTCGAGACAGTAGATCTAGCTGGTCTGTCATAGTACAATAGAGATAGCAGATCTAGCTGGTCTGTCATAAAATATTTGAGACAGTAGATCTAGCTGGCCTGTCATAATATAATAGAGACAGTAGATCTAGCTGCTCTGTCACAATGTAATAGAGACAGCAGATCTAGCTGGTATGTCATAATATAATAGAGGCAGTAGATCTAGCTGGTCTGTCATAATATAATAGAGACACAGTGACAGTAAATCTAGCTGGTCTTTCATATTATAATACAGAGAGTAGATCTAGCTGGTCTGTCATAATATAATAGAGACATTAAATCTAGCTGGTCTGTCAAAATGTAATAGAGACAGCAGATCAAGCTGGTCTGTCATAATATAATAGAGACAGCAGATCTAGCTGCTCTGTCATAATATAATAGTGACAGCACATCTAGCTGGTCTGTCATAATATAATAGAGACAGTAGATCTAGCTGGTCTGTCATAATATAATTGAGACATTAGATCTAGCTTCTCTGTCATAATATAATAGAGACAGTAGATCTAGCTGCTCTGTCATAATGTAATAGAGACAGCAGATCTAGCTGGTCTGTCATAATATAATAGAGCCAGAAGATCTAGCTGGTCTGTCATAATATAATAGAGAATGAGATCTAGCTGGTCTGTCATATTATAATAGAGACAGTATATCTAGCTGGTCTGTCATAATATAATACAGACCTAGAAATAGTAGATCTAGCTGGTCTCTCATAATATAATAGAGACAGTAGATCTAGCTGGTCGCTTATAATTTAATAGAGGCAGTTGATCTAGCTGGTCTGTCATAATATAATAGAGACCTCGAGACAGTAGATCTAGCTGGTCTGTCATAATACAATAGAGATAGCAGATCTAGCTGGTCTGTCATAAAAATAATGAGACAGTAGATCTAGCTGGCCTGTCATAATATAAGAGAGACACAGAGACAGTAGATCTAGCTGGTCTGTCATAATATAATAGAGACAGTAGATTTAACTGGTCTGTCATAATTTAATAGAGGCAGTTGATATAGCTGGTCTGTCATAATATAATAGAGACAGTAGATTTAGCTGGTCTGTAATAATATAGTAGAGACAGTAGATCTAGCTGTTCTGTCATAATATAATAGAGCCAGTAGATCTAGCTGGTCTGTCATAATATAATTGAGACATTAGATCTAGCTGCTCTGTCATAATATAATAGAGACAGTAGATTTAACTGGTTTGTCATTATTTAATAGAGGCAGTTGATATAGCTGGTCTGTCATAATATAATAGAGACAGTAGATTTAGCTGCTCTTGCATTATTTAATAGAGGCAGTTGATATAGCTGGTCTGTCATAATATAATAGAGGCAGTAGATTTAGCTGGTCTGTCATAATATAATAGAGATAGTAGATCTAGCTGGTCTGTCATAATATAATAGAGACAGTAGAACTAGCTGGTCTGTCATATTATAATAAAGACAGTAGATCTAGCTTTTCTGTCATAATATAATAGAGACAGTAGATCTAGCTGGCCTTTCAAAATATAAGAGAGACAAAGAGACAGTAGTTCTAGCTGGTCTGTCATATTATAATAGAGACAGTAGATCTAGCTGCTCTGTCATAATGTAATAGAGACAGCAGGTTTAGCTGGTCTGTCATAATATAATAGAGACAGCAGATCTAGCTGGTCTGTCATAATATAATAGAGACAGTAGATCTAGCAGGTCTGTCATAATATAATAGAGACAGTAGATCTAGCTGGTCTGTCATAATATAATAGAGACAGCAGATCTAGCTGGTCTGTCATAATATAACAGAGACAGTAGATCTAGCTGGTCTGTCATAATACAAAATAGACAGTAGATCTAGCTGGTCTGTCATAATATAATAGAAACCTCGAGACAGTAGATCTAGCTGGTCTGTCATAGTACAATAGAGATAGCAGATCTAGCTGGTCTGTCATAAAATATTTGAGACAGTAGATCTAGCTGGCCTGTCATAATATAAGAGAGACACAGAGACAGTTGATCTAGCTGGTCTGTCATAATATAATAGAGACAGTAGATTTAACTGGTCTGTCATAATTCAATAGAGGCAGTTGATATAGCTGGTCTGTCATAATATAATAGAGACAGTAGATCTAGCTGGTCTGTCATAATATAATAGAGACAGTAGATCTAGCTGGTCTGTCATATTATAATAGAGACAGTAGATCTAGCTGGTCTGTCATAATCTAATAGGGACAGTAAATCAAGCAGCTCTGTCATAATGTAATAGAGACAGCAGATCTAGCAGGTCTGTCATAATATAATAGAGACAGTAGATCTAGCTGGTCTGTCATAATATAATAGAGACAGCAGATCTAGCTGGTCTGTCATAATATAATAGAGACAGTAGAACTAGCTGTTCTGTCATAATGTAATAGAGACAGCAGATCCAGCTGGTCTGTCATAATTCAATAGAGACAGTAGATCTAGCTGGTCTGTCATAATACAATAGAGACAATAGATTTAGCTGCTCTGTCATAATACAATGGATACAGTAGATTTAGCTGGTCTGTCATAATATATTAGAGACAGTAGATCTAGCTGGTCTGTCATAATATAATAGAGACATAAAATCTAGCTGGTCTGTCAAAATGTAATAGAGACAGCAGATCAAGCTGGTCTGTCATAATATAATAGAGACAGCAGATCTAGCTGCTCTGTCATAATATAATAGTGACAGCAGATCTAGCTGGTCTGTCATAATATAATAGAGACAGTAGATCTAGCTGGTCTGTCATAATATTATAGAGACAGTATATCTGGCTGGTCTGTCATAATATAATAGAGACAGTAGATCTAGCTGGCCTGTCATAATATAATAGAGACACAGAGACAGTAAATCTAGCTGGTCTGTCATAATATAATTGAGACAGAAGATCTAGCTGCTCTGTCATAATATAATAGAAACCTTGAGACAGTAGATCTAGCTGGTCTGTCATAATACAATAGAGATAGCAGATCTAGCTGGTCTGTCATAATATAATTGAGACAGTAGATCTAGCTGGTCTGTCATAATATTACAGAGACAGTATATCTGGCTGGTCTGTCATAATATAATAGAGACAGTAGATCTAGCTGGCCTGTCATAATATAATAGAGACACAGAGACAGTAAATCTAGCTGGTCTGTCATAATATAATTGAGACAGAAGATCTAGCTGCTCTGTCATAATATAATAGAGACAGTAGATCTAGCTGCTCTGTCATAATATAATAGAGACAGTAGATCTAGCTGCTCTGTCACAATGTAATAGAGACAGCAGATCTAGCTGGTATGTCATAATATAATAGAGGCAGTAGATCTAGCTGGTCTGTCATAATATAATAGAGACACAGTGACAGTAAATCTAGCTGGTCTTTCATATTATAATACAGAGAGTAGATCTAGCTGGTCTGTCATAATATAATAGAGACATTAAATCTAGCTGGTCTGTCAAAATGTAATAGAGACAGCAGATCAAGCTGGTCTGTCATAATATAATAGAGACAGCAGATCTAGCTGCTCTGTCATAATATAATAGTGACAGCACATCTAGCTGGTCTGTCATAATATAATAGAGACAGTAGATCTAGCTGGTCTGTCATAATATAATTGAGACATTAGATCTAGCTTCTCTGTCATAATATAAAAGAGACAGTAGATCTAGCTGCTCTGTCATAATGTAATAGAGACAGCAGATCTAGCTGGTCTGTCATAATATAATAGAGCCAGAAGATCTAGCTGGTCTGTCATAATATAATAGAGAATGAGATCTAGCTGGTCTGTCATATTATAATAGAGACAGTATATCTAGCTGGTCTGTCATAATATAATACAGACCTAGAAATAGTAGATCTAGCTGGTCTCTCATAATATAATAGAGACAGTAGATCTAGCTGGTCGCTTATAATTTAATAGAGGCAGTTGATCTAGCTGGTCTGTCATAATATAATAGAGACACAGTGACAGTAAATCTAGCTGGTCTGTCATACTATAATACAGAGAGTAGATCTAGCTTGTCTGTCATAATATAATAGAGACCTCGAGACAGTAGATCTAGCTGGTCTGTCATAATACAATAGAGATAGCAGATCTAGCTGGTCTGTCATAAAAATAATGAGACAGTAGATCTAGCTGGCCTGTCATAATATAAGAGAGACACAGAGACAGTAGATCTAGCTGGTCTGTCATAATATAATAGAGACAGTAGATTTAACTGGTCTGTCATAATTTAATAGAGGCAGTTGATATAGCTGGTCTGTCATAATATAATAGAGACAGTAGATTTAGCTGGTCTGTAATAATATAGTAGAGACAGTAGATCTAGCTGGTCTGTCATAATATAATAGAGCCAGTAGATCTAGCTGGTCTGTCATAATATAATTGAGACATTAGATCTAGCTGCTCTGTCATAATATAATAGAGACAGTAGATTTAACTGGTTTGTCATTATTTAATAGAGGCAGTTGATATAGCTGGTCTGTCATAATATAATAGAGACAGTAGATTTAGCTGCTCTTACATTATTTAATAGAGGCAGTTGATATAGCTGGTCTGTCATAATATAATAGAGGCAGTAGATTTAGCTGGTCTGTCATAATATAATAGAGATAGTAGATCTAGCTGGTCTGTCATAATATAATAGAGACAGTAGAACTAGCTGGTCTGTCATATTATAATAAAGACAGTAGATCTAGCTTTTCTGTCATAATATAATAGAGACAGTAGATCTAGCTGGCCTTTCAAAATATAAGAGAGACAAAGAGACAGTAGATCTAGCTGGTCTGTCATATTATAATTGAGACAGTAGATCTAGCTGCTCTGTCATAATGTAATAGAGACAGCAGGTCTAGCTGGTCTGTCATAATGTAATAGAGACAGCAGGTCTAGCTGCTCTGTCATAATGTAATAGAGACAGCAGGTTTAGCTGGTCTGTCATAATATAATAGAGACAGCAGATCTAGCTGGTCTGTCATAATATAATAGAGACAGTAGATCTAGCTGGTCTGTCATAATATAATGGAGACAGCAGATGTAGCTGGTCTGTAATAATATAGTAGAGACAGTAGATCTAGCTGGTCTGTCATAATATAACAGAGACAGTAGATCTAGCTGGTCTGTCATAATACAAAATAGACAGTAGATCTAGCTGGTCTGTCATAATATAATAGAGACAGTAGATCTAGCTGGTCTGTCATATTATAATAGAGACAGTAGATCTAGCTGGTCTGTCATAATATAATAGAGCCAGTAGATCTAGCTGGTCTGTCATTATACAAAATAGACAGTAGATCTAGCTGGTCTGTCATAATATAATAGAGACAGTAGATCTAGCTGGTCTGTCATATTATAATAGAGACAGTAGATCTAGCTGGTCTGTCAAAATGTAATAGAGAGAGCAGATCTAGCAGGTCTGTCATAATATAATAGAGACAGTAGATCTAGCTGGTCTGTCATAATATAATAGAGACAGCAGATCTAGCTGGTCTGTCATAATATAATAGAGACATTAAATCTAGCTGGTCTGTCAAAATGTAATAGATACAGCAGATCAAGGCGGTCTGTCATAATATAATAGAGGCAGTAGATCTAGCTGGTCTGTCATAATATAATAGAGACACAGTGACAGTAAATCTAGCTGGTCTTTCATATTATAATACAGAGAGTGGATCTAGCTGGTCTGTCATAATATAATAGAGACCTCGAGACAGTAGATCTAGCTGGTCTGTCATAATACAATAGAGATAGCAGATCTAGCTGGTCTGTCATAAAATAATTGAGAAAGTAGATCTAGCTGCTCTGTCATAATATAATAGAGACAGTAGATCTAGCTGCACTGTCATAATGTAATGGAGACTGCAGATCTAGCTGGTCTGTCATAATATAATAGAGACAGTAGATCTAGCAGGCCTGTCATAATCTAAGAGAGACACAGAGGCAGTTTATCTAGCTGGTCTGTCATAATATAATAGAGACAGTATATCTAGCTGGTCTGTCATAATATAATAGAGACAGTAGATCTAGCTGGTCTGTCATAATATAATAGAGACAGTCGATCTAGCTGGTCTGTCATAATATAATAGAGACAGTAGATCTAGCTGGTCAGTCATAATATAATAGAGGGAGTAGATCTAGCTCATATGTCATAATATAATAGAGACAGTAGATATAGCTGGTCTGTCATATTATAATAGAGACAGTAGATCTAGCTGGTCTGTCATAATACTATAGAGACCTAGAGATAGTAGATCTAGCTGGTCTGTCATAATATAATAGAGACAGTAGATCTAGCTGGTCGCTCATAATTTAATAGAGACAGTAGATCTAGCAGGTCTGTCATAATTCAATAGAGACAGTTGATCTAGCTCGTCTGTCATAATACAATAGAGACAGTAGATTTAGCTGGTCTGTCATAATATAATAAAGAGAGTAGATCTAGTCCTAATACAATAGAGACAGTAGACAGTGCTGGTCTGTCATAATGTAATAGAGACAACAGATCTAGCTGGTCTGTCATAATTCAATAGAGACAGTTGATCTAGCTCGTCTGTCATAATACAATAGAGACAGTAGATTTAGCTGGTCTGTCATAATATAATAGAGACAGTAGATCTAGTTTGTCTGTCATAATATAATAGAGAGAGTAAATCTAGCTTGTCTGTCATAATATTATAGAGACAGTATATCTGGCTGGTCTGTTATAATATAATAGCGACAGTAGATCTAGCTGGCCTGTCATAATATAATAGAGACACAGAGACAGTAAATCTAGCTGGTCTGTCATAATTCAATAGAGACAGTAGATCTAGCTGGTCTGTCATAATACAATAGAGACAGTAGATCTAGCTGCTCTGTCATAATACAATGGATACAGTAGATTTAGCTGGTCTGTCATAATATAATAGAGACATTAAATCTAGCTGGTCTGTCAAAATTTAATAGAGACAGCAGATCAAGCTGGTCTGTCATAATATAATAAAGACAGCAGATCTAGCTGCTCTGTCATAATATAATAGTGACAGCAGATCTAGCTGGTCTGTCATAATATAATAGAGACAGTAGATCTAGCTGGTCTGTCATAATATTATAGAGACAGTAGATCTAGCTGGCCTGTCATAATATAATAGAGACACAGAGACAGTAAATCTAGCTGGTCTGTCATTTTATAATACAGACAGTAGATCTAGCTGGTCTGTCATAATATAATAGAAACCTCGAGACAGTAGATCTAGCTGGTCTGTCATAAAATAATTGAGACAGTAGATCTAGCTGCTCTGTCAAAATATAATAGAGACAGTAGATTTAGCTGGTCTGTCATAATATAATGGAGACAGTAGATTTAGCTGGTCTGTCATAATATAATAGAGACAGTAGATCTAGCTGGTCTGTCATAATACTATAGAGACCTAGAGATAGTAGATCTAGCTGGTCTGTCATAATATAATAGAGACAGTAGATCTAGCTGGTCGCTCATAATTTAATAGACAGTAGATCTAGCAGGTCTGTCATAATTCAATAGAGACAGTTGATCTAGCTCGTCTGTCATAATACAATAGAGACAGTAGATTTAGCTGGTCTGTCATAATTCAATAGAGACAGTTGATCTAGCTCGTCTGTCATAATACAATAGAGACAGTAGATTTAGCTGGTCTGTCATAATATAATAAAGAGAATAGATCTAGTCCTAATATAATAGAGACAGTAGACAGTGCTGGTCTGTCATAATGTAATAGAGACAACAGATCTAGCTGGTCTGTCATAATTCAATAGAGACAGTTGATCTAGCTCGTTTGTCATAATACAGTAGAGACAGTAGATTTAGCTGGTCTGTCATAATATAATAGAGACAGTAGATCTAGGTTGTCTGTCATCATATAATAGAGAGAGTAAATCTAGCTTGTCTGTCATAATATTATAGAGACAGTATATCTGGCTGGTCTGTCATAATATAATAGCGACAGTAGATCTAGCTGGCCTGTCATAATATAATAGAGACACAGAGACAGTAAATCTAGCTGGTCTGTCATAATTCAATAGAGACAGTAGATCTAGCTGCTCTGTCATAATACAATGGATGCAGTAGATTTAGCTGGTCTGTCATAATATAATAGAGACATTAAATCTAGCTGGTCTGTCAAAATTTAATAGAGACAGCAGATCAAGCTGGTCTGTCATAATATAATAAAGACAGCAGATCTATCTGCTCTGTCATAATATAATAGTGACAGCAGATCTAGCTGGTCTGTCATAATATAATAGAGACAGTAGATCTAGCTGGTCTGTCATAATATTGTAGAGACAGTATATCTGGCTGGTCTGTCATAATATAATAGAGACAGTAGATCTAGCTGGCCTGTCATAATATAATAGAGACACAGAGACAGTAAATCTAGCTGGTCTGTCATTTTATAATACAGACAGTAGATCTAGCTGGTCTGTCATAATATAATAGAAACCTCGAGACAGTAGATCTAGCTGGTCTGTCATAATACAATAGAGATAGCAGATCTAGCTGGTCTGTCATAATATAATTGAGACAGAAGATCTAGCTGCTCTGTCATAATATAATAGAGACAGTAGATCAAGCTGCTCTGTCATAATATAATAGAGACAGTAGATCTAGCTGCTCTGTCATAATGTAATAGAGACAGCAGATCTAGCTGGTCTGTCATAATATAATAGAGGCAGTAGATCTAGCTGGTCTGTCATAATATAATAGAGACACAGTGACAGTAAATCTAGCTGGTCTGTCATAATACAATAGAGATAGCAGATCTAGCCGGTCTGTCATAAAATAATTGAGACAGTAGATCTAGCTGCTCTGTCATAATATAATAGAGACAGTAGATCTAGCTGCACTGTCATAATGTAATAGAGACAGCAGATCTAGCTGGTCTGTCATAATATAATAGAGACAGTAGATCTAGCAGGCCTGTCATAATATAATAGAGATAGTAGATCTAGCTGGTCTGTCATAATATAATAGAGACAGTAGATCTAGCTGGTCTGTCATAATATAATAGAGACAGTAGATCTAGCTGGTCTGTCATATTATAATAGAGACAGTAGATCTAGCTGGTCTGTCAAAATGTAATAGAGAGAGCAGATCTAGCAGGTCTGTCATAATATAATAGAGACAGTAGATCTAGCTGGTCTGTCATAATATAATAGAGACAGCAGATCTAGCTGGTCTGTCATAATATAATAGAGACATTAAATCTAGCTGGTCTGTCAAAATGTAATAGATACAGCAGATCAAGGCGGTCTGTCATAATATAATAGAGGCAGTAGATCTAGCTGGTCTGTCATAATATAATAGAGACACAGTGACAGTAAATCTAGCTGGTCTTTCATATTATAATACAGAGAGTGGATCTAGCTGGTCTGTCATAATATAATAGAGACCTCGAGACAGTAGATCTAGCTGGTCTGTCATAATACAATAGAGATAGCAGATCTAGCTGGTCTGTCATAAAATAATTGAGAAAGTAGATCTAGCTGCTCTGTCATAATATAATAGAGACAGTAGATCTAGCTGCACTGTCATAATGTAATGGAGACTGCAGATCTAGCTGGTCTGTCATAATATAATAGAGACAGTAGATCTAGCAGGCCTGTCATAATCTAAGAGAGACACAGAGGCAGTTTATCTAGCTGGTCTGTCATAATATAATAGAGACAGTATATCTAGCTGGTCTGTCATAATATAATAGAGACAGTAGATCTAGCTGGTCTGTCATAATATAATAGAGACAGTCGATCTAGCTGGTCTGTCATAATATAATAGAGACAGTAGATCTAGCTGGTCAGTCATAATATAATAGAGGGAGTAGATCTAGCTCATATGTCATAATATAATAGAGACAGTAGATATAGCTGGTCTGTCATATTATAATAGAGACAGTAGATCTAGCTGGTCTGTCATAATACTATAGAGACCTAGAGATAGTAGATCTAGCTGGTCTGTCATAATATAATAGAGACAGTAGATCTAGCTGGTCGCTCATAATTTAATAGAGACAGTAGATCTAGCAGGTCTGTCATAATTCAATAGAGACAGTTGATCTAGCTCGTCTGTCATAATACAATAGAGACAGTAGATTTAGCTGGTCTGTCATAATATAATAAAGAGAGTAGATCTAGTCCTAATACAATAGAGACAGTAGACAGTGCTGGTCTGTCATAATGTAATAGAGACAACAGATCTAGCTGGTCTGTCATAATTCAATAGAGACAGTTGATCTAGCTCGTCTGTCATAATACAATAGAGACAGTAGATTTAGCTGGTCTGTCATAATATAATAGAGACAGTAGATCTAGTTTGTCTGTCATAATATAATAGAGAGAGTAAATCTAGCTTGTCTGTCATAATATTATAGAGACAGTATATCTGGCTGGTCTGTTATAATATAATAGCGACAGTAGATCTAGCTGGCCTGTCATAATATAATAGAGACACAGAGACAGTAAATCTAGCTGGTCTGTCATAATTCAATAGAGACAGTAGATCTAGCTGGTCTGTCATAATACAATAGAGACAGTAGATCTAGCTGCTCTGTCATAATACAATGGATACAGTAGATTTAGCTGGTCTGTCATAATATAATAGAGACATTAAATCTAGCTGGTCTGTCAAAATTTAATAGAGACAGCAGATCAAGCTGGTCTGTCATAATATAATAAAGACAGCAGATCTAGCTGCTCTGTCATAATATAATAGTGACAGCAGATCTAGCTGGTCTGTCATAATATAATAGAGACAGTAGATCTAGCTGGTCTGTCATAATATTATAGAGACAGTAGATCTAGCTGGCCTGTCATAATATAATAGAGACACAGAGACAGTAAATCTAGCTGGTCTGTCATTTTATAATACAGACAGTAGATCTAGCTGGTCTGTCATAATATAATAGAAACCTCGAGACAGTAGATCTAGCTGGTCTGTCATAAAATAATTGAGACAGTAGATCTAGCTGCTCTGTCAAAATATAATAGAGACAGTAGATTTAGCTGGTCTGTCATAATATAATGGAGACAGTAGATTTAGCTGGTCTGTCATAATATAATAGAGACAGTAGATCTAGCTGGTCTGTCATAATACTATAGAGACCTAGAGATAGTAGATCTAGCTGGTCTGTCATAATATAATAGAGACAGTAGATCTAGCTGGTCGCTCATAATTTAATAGACAGTAGATCTAGCAGGTCTGTCATAATTCAATAGAGACAGTTGATCTAGCTCGTCTGTCATAATACAATAGAGACAGTAGATTTAGCTGGTCTGTCATAATTCAATAGAGACAGTTGATCTAGCTCGTCTGTCATAATACAATAGAGACAGTAGATTTAGCTGGTCTGTCATAATATAATAAAGAGAATAGATCTAGTCCTAATATAATAGAGACAGTAGACAGTGCTGGTCTGTCATAATGTAATAGAGACAACAGATCTAGCTGGTCTGTCATAATTCAATAGAGACAGTTGATCTAGCTCGTTTGTCATAATACAGTAGAGACAGTAGATTTAGCTGGTCTGTCATAATATAATAGAGACAGTAGATCTAGTTTGTCTGTCATCATATAATAGAGAGAGTAAATCTAGTTTGTCTGTCATAATATTATAGAGACAGTATATCTGGCTGGTCTGTCATAATATAATAGCGACAGTAGATCTAGCTGGCCTGTCATAATATAATAGAGACACAGAGACAGTAAATCTAGCTGGTCTGTCATAATTCAATAGAGACAGTAGATCTAGCTGCTCTGTCATAATACAATGGATGCAGTAGATTTAGCTGGTCTGTCATAATATAATAGAGACATTAAATCTAGCTGGTCTGTCAAAATTTAATAGAGACAGCAGATCAAGCTGGTCTGTCATAATATAATAAAGACAGCAGATCTATCTGCTCTGTCATAATATAATAGTGACAGCAGATCTAGCTGGTCTGTCATAATATAATAGAGACAGTAGATCTAGCTGGTCTGTCATAATATTATAGAGACAGTATATCTGGCTGGTCTGTCATAATATAATAGAGACAGTAGATCTAGCTGGCCTGTCATAATATAATAGAGACACAGAGACAGTAAATCTAGCTGGTCTGTCATTTTATAATACAGACAGTAGATCTAGCTGGTCTGTCATAATATAATAGAAACCTCGAGACAGTAGATCTAGCTGGTCTGTCATAATACAATAGAGATAGCAGATCTAGCTGGTCTGTCATAATATAATTGAGACAGAAGATCTAGCTGCTCTGTCATAATATAATAGAGACAGTAGATCAAGCTGCTCTGTCATAATATAATAGAGACAGTAGATCTAGCTGCTCTGTCATAATGTAATAGAGACAGCAGATCTAGCTGGTCTGTCATAATATAATAGAGGCAGTAGATCTAGCTGGTCTGTCATAATATAATAGAGACACAGTGACAGTAAATCTAGCTGGTCTGTCATAATACAATAGAGATAGCAGATCTAGCCGGTCTGTCATAAAATAATTGAGACAGTAGATCTAGCTGCTCTGTCATAATATAATAGAGACAGTAGATCTAGCTGCACTGTCATAATGTAATAGAGACAGCAGATCTAGCTGGTCTGTCATAATATAATAGAGACAGTAGATCTAGCAGGCCTGTCATAATATAATAGAGATAGTAGATCTAGCTGGTCTGTCATAATATAATAGAGACAGTAGAACTAGCTGGTCTGTCATATTATAATAAAGACAGTAGATCTAGCTTTTCTGTCATAATATAATAGAGACAGTAGATCTAGCTGGCCTTTCAAAATATAAGAGAGACAAAGAGACAGTAGATCTAGCTGGTCTGTCATATTATAATAGAGACAGTAGATCTAGCTGCTCTGTCATAATGTAATAGAGACAGCAGGTCTAGCTGGTCTGTCATAATGTAATAGAGACAGCAGGTCTAGCTGCTCTGTCATAATGTAATAGAGACAGCAGGTTTAGCTGGTCTGTCATAATATAATAGAGACAGCAGATCTAGCTGGTCTGTCATAATATAATAGAGACAGTAGATCTAGCTGGTCTGTCATAATATAATGGAGACAGCAGATGTAGCTGGTCTGTAATAATATAGTAGAGACAGTAGATCTAGCTGGTCTGTCATAATATAACAGAGACAGTAGATCTAGCTGGTCTGTCATAATACAAAATTGACAGTAGATCTAGCTGGTCTGTCATAATATAATAGAGACAGCAGATCTAGCTGGTCTGTCATATTATAATAGAGACAGTAGATCTAGCTGGTCTGTCATAATATAATAGAGCCAGTAGATCTAGCTGGTCTGTCATTATACAAAATAGACAGTAGATCTAGCTGGTCTGTCATAATATAATAGAGACAGTAGATCTAGCTGGTCTGTCATATTATAATAGAGACAGTAGATCTAGCTGGTCTGTCAAAATGTAATAGAGAGAGCAGATCTAGCAGGTCTGTCATAATATAATAGAGACAGTAGATCTAGCTGGTCTGTCATAATATAATAGAGACAGCAGATCTAGCTGGTCTGTCATAATATAATAGAGACATTAAATCTAGCTGGTCTGTCAAAATGTAATAGATACAGCAGATCAAGGCGGTCTGTCATAATATAATAGAGGCAGTAGATCTAGCTGGTCTGTCATAATATAATAGAGACACAGTGACAGTAAATCTAGCTGGTCTTTCATATTATAATACAGAGAGTGGATCTAGCTGGTCTGTCATAATATAATAGAGACCTCGAGACAGTAGATCTAGCTGGTCTGTCATAATACAATAGAGATAGCAGATCTAGCTGGTCTGTCATAAAATAATTGAGAAAGTAGATCTAGCTGCTCTGTCATAATATAATAGAGACAGTAGATCTAGCTGCACTGTCATAATGTAATGGAGACAGCAGATCTAGCTGGTCTGTCATAATATAATAGAGACAGTAGATCTAGCAGGCCTGTCATAATCTAAGAGAGACACAGAGGCAGTTTATCTAGCTGGTCTGTCATAATATAATAGAGACAGTATATCTAGCTGGTCTGTCATAATATAATAGAGACAGTAGATCTAGCTGGTCTGTCATAATATAATAGAGACAGTCGATCTAGCTGGTCTGTCATAATATAATAGAGACAGTAGATCTAGCTGGTCAGTCATAATATAATAGAGGGAGTAGATCTAGCTCATATGTCATAATATAATAGAGACAGTAGATATAGCTGGTCTGTCATATTATAATAGAGACAGTAGATCTAGCAGGCCTGTCATAATCTAAGAGAGACACAGAGGCAGTTTATCTAGCTGGTCTGTCATAATATAATAGAGACAGTATATCTAGCTGGTCTGTCATAATATAATAGAGACAGTAGATCTAGCTGGTCTGTCATAATATAATAGAGACAGTCGATCTAGCTGGTCTGTCATAATATAATAGAGACAGTAGATCTAGCTGGTCAGTCATAATATAATAGAGGGAGTAGATCTAGCTCATATGTCATAATATAATAGAGACAGTAGATATAGCTGGTCTGTCATATTATAATAGAGACAGTAGATCTAGCTGGTCTGTCATAATACTATAGAGACCTAGAGATAGTAGATCTAGCTGGTCTGTCATAATATAATAGAGACAGTAGATCTAGCTGGTCGCTCATAATTTAATAGAGACAGTAGATCTAGCAGGTCTGTCATAATTCAATAGAGACAGTTGATCTAGCTCGTCTGTCATAATACAATAGAGACAGTAGATTTAGCTGGTCTGTCATAATATAATAAAGAGAGTAGATCTAGTCCTAATACAATAGAGACAGTAGACAGTGCTGGTCTGTCATAATGTAATAGAGACAACAGATCTAGCTGGTCTGTCATAATTCAATAGAGACAGTTGATCTAGCTCGTCTGTCATAATGCAATAGAGACAGTAGATTTAGCTGGTCTGTCATAATATAATAGAGACAGTAGATCTAGTTTGTCTGTCATAATATAATAGAGAGAGTAAATCTAGCTTGTCTGTCATAATATTATAGAGACAGTATATCTGGCTGGTCTGTCATAATATAATAGCGACAGTAGATCTAGCTGGCCTGTCATAATATAATAGAGACACAGAGACAGTAAATCTAGCTGGTCTGTCATAATTCAATAGAGACAGTAGATCTAGCTGGTCTGTCATAATACAATAGAGACAGTAGATCTAGCTGCTCTGTCATAATACAATGGATACAGTAGATTTAGCTGGTCTGTCATAATATAATAGAGACATTAAATCTAGCTGGTCTGTCAAAATTTAATAGAGACAGCAGATCAAGCTGGTCTGTCATAATATAATAAAGACAGCAGATCTAGCTGCTCTGTCATAATATAATAGTGACAGCAGATCTAGCTGGTCTGTCATAATATAATAGAGACAGTAGATCTAGCTGGTCTGTCATAATATTATAGAGACAGTAGATCTAGCTGGCCTGTCATAATATAATAGAGACACAGAGACAGTAAATCTAGCTGGTCTGTCATTTTATAATACAGACAGTAGATCTAGCTGGTCTGTCATAATATAATAGAAACCTCGAGACAGTAGATCTAGCTGGTCTGTCATAAAATAATTGAGACAGTAGATCTAGCTGCTCTGTCAAAATATAATAGAGACAGTAGATTTTGCTGGTCTGTCATAATATAATAGAGACAGTAGATTTAGCTGGTCTGTCATAATATAATAGAGACAGTAGATCTAGCTGGTCTGTCATAATACTATAGAGACCTAGAGATAGTAGATCTAGCTGGTCTGTCATAATATAATAGAGACAGTAGATCTAGCAGGTCGCTCATAATTTAATAGAGACAGTAGATCTAGCAGGTCTGTCATAATTCAATAGAGACAGTTGATCTAGCTCGTCTGTCATAATACAATAGAGACAGTAGATTTAGCTGGTCTGTCATAATTCAATAGAGACAGTTGATCTAGCTCGTCTGTCATAATACAATAGAGACAGTAGATTTAGCTGGTCTGTCATAATATAATAAACTAGAATAGATCTAGTCCTAATATAATAGAGACAGTAGACAGTGCTGGTCTGTCATAATGTAATAGAGACAACAGATCTAGCTGGTCTGTCATAATTCAATAGAGACAGTTGATCTAGCTCGTTTGTCATAATACAGTAGAGACAGTAGATTTAGCTGGTCTGTCATAATATAATAGAGACAGTAGATCTAGTTTGTCTGTCATCATATAATAGAGAGAGTAAATCTAGCTTGTCTGTCATAATATTATAGAGACAGTATATCTGGCTGGTCTGTCATAATATAATAGCGACAGTAGATCTAGCTGGCCTGTCATAATATAATAGAGACACAGAGACAGTAAATCTAGCTGGTCTGTCATAATTCAATAGAGACAGTAGATCTAGCTGCTCTGTCATAATACAATGGATACAGTAGATTTAGCTGGTCTTTCATAATATAATAGAGACATTAAATCTAGCTGGTCTGTCAAAATTTAATAGAGACAGCAGATCAAGCAGGTCTGTCATAATATAATAAAGACAGCAGATCTAGCTGCTCTGTCATAATATAATAGTGACAGCAGATCTAGCTGGTCTGTCATAATATAATAGAGACAGTAGATCTAGCTGGTCTGTCATAATATTATAGAGACAGTATATCTGGCTGGTCTGTCATAATATAATAGAGACAGTAGATCTAGCTGGCCTGTCATAATATAATAGAGACACAGAGACAGTAAATCTAGCTGGTCTGTCATTTTATAATACAGACAGTAGATCTAGCTGGTCTGTCATAATATAATAGAAACCTCGAGACAGTAGATCTAGCTGATCTGTCATAATACAATAGAGATAGCAGATCTAGCTGGTCTGTCATAATATAATTGAGACAGAAGATCTAGCTGCTCTGTCATAATATAATAGAGACAGTAGATCAAGCTGCTCTGTCATAATATAATAGAGACAGTAGATCTAGCTGCTCTGTCATAATGTAATAGAGACAGCAGATCTAGCTGGTCTGTCATAATATAATAGAGGCAGTAGATCTAGCTGGTCTGTCATAATATAATAGAGACACAGTGACAGTAAATCTAGCTGGTCTTTCATATTATAATACAGAGAGTAGATCTAGCTGGTCTGTCATAATATAATAGAGACCTCGAGACAGTAGATCTAGCTGGTCTGTCATAATACAATAGAGATAGCAGATCTAGCCGGTCTGTCATAAAATAATTGAGACAGTAGATCTAGCTGCTCTGTCATAATATAATAGAGACAGTAGATCTAGCTGCACTGTCATAATGTAATAGAGACAGCAGATCTAGCTGGTCTGTCATAATATAATAGAGACAGTAGATCTAGCAGGCCTGTCATAATATAATAGAGATAGTAGATCTAGCTGGTCTGTCATAATATAATAGAGACAGTAGAACTAGCTGGTCTGTCATATTATAATAAAGACAGTAGATCTAGCTTTTCTGTCATAATATAATAGAGACAGTAGATCTAGCTGGCCTTTCAAAATATAAGAGAGACAAAGAGACAGTAGATCTAGCTGGTCTGTCATATTATAATAGAGACAGTAGATCTAGCTGCTCTGTCATAATGTAATAGAGACAGCAGGTCTAGCTGGTCTGTCATAATGTAATAGAGACAGCAGGTCTAGCTGCTCTGTCATAATGTAATCGAGACAGCAGGTTTAGCTGGTCTGTCATAATATAATAGAGACAGCAGATCTAGCTGGTCTGTCATAATATAATAGAGACAGTAGATCTAGCTGGTCTGTCATAATATAATGGAGACAGCAGATGTAGCTGGTCTGTAATAATATAGTAGAGACAGTAGATCTAGCTGGTCTGTCATAATATAACAGAGACAGTAGATCTAGCTGGTCTGTCATAATACAAAATAGACAGTAGATCTAGCTGGTCTGTCATAATATAATAGAGACAGTAGATCTAGCTGGTCTGTCATATTATAATAGAGACAGTAGATCTAGCTGGTCTGTCATAATATAATAGAGACAGTAGATCTAGCTGGTCTGTCATAATATAATAGAGACAGCAGATCTAGCTGGTCTGTCATAATATAATAGAGACATTAAATCTAGCTGGTCTGTCAAAATGTAATAGATACAGCAGATCAAGGCGGTCTGTCATAATATAATAGAGGCAGTAGATCTAGCTGGTCTGTCATAATATAATAGAGACACAGTGACAGTAAATCTAGCTGGTCTTTCATATTATAATACAGAGAGTGGATCTAGCTGGTCTGTCATAATATAATAGAGACCTCGAGACAGTAGATCTAGCTGGTCTGTCATAATACAATAGAGATAGCAGATCTAGCTGGTCTGTCATAAAATAATTGAGAAAGTAGATCTAGCTGCTCTGTCATAATATAATAGAGACAGTAGATCTAGCTGCACTGTCATAATGTAATGGAGACAGCAGATCTAGCTGGTCTGTCATAATATAATAGAGACAGTAGATCTAGCAGGCCTGTCATAATCTAAGAGAGACACAGAGGCAGTTTATCTAGCTGGTCTGTCATAATATAATAGAGACAGTATATCTAGCTGGTCTGTCATAATATAATAGAGACAGTAGATCTAGCTGGTCTGTCATAATATAATAGAGACAGTCGATCTAGCTGGTCTGTCATAATATAATAGAGACAGTAGATATAGCTGGTCTGTCATATTATAATAGAGACAGTAGATCTAGCTGGTCTGTCATAATACTATAGAGACCTAGAGATAGTAGATCTAGCTGGTCTGTCATAATATAATAGAGACAGTAGATCTAGCTGGTCGCTCATAATTTAATAGAGACAGTAGATCTAGCAGGTCTGTCATAATTCAATAGAGACAGTTGATCTAGCTCGTCTGTCATAATACAATAGAGACAGTAGATTTAGCTGGTCTGTCATAATATAATAAAGAGAGTAGATCTAGTCCTAATACAATAGAGACAGTAGACAGTGCTGGTCTGTCATAATGTAATAGAGACAACAGATCTAGCTGGTCTGTCATAATTCAATAGAGACAGTTGATCTAGCTCGTCTGTCATAATACAATAGAGACAGTAGATTTAGCTGGTCTGTCATAATATAATAGAGACAGTAGATCTAGTTTGTCTGTCATAATATAATAGAGAGAGTAAATCTAGCTTGTCTGTCATAATATTATAGAGACAGTATATCTGGCTGGTCTGTCATAATATAATAGCGACAGTAGATCTAGCTGGCCTGTCATAATATAATAGAGACACAGAGACAGTAAATCTAGCTGGTCTGTCATAATTCAATAGAGACAGTAGATCTAGCTGGTCTGTCATAATACAATAGAGACAGTAGATCTAGCTGCTCTGTCATAATACAATGGATACAGTAGATTTAGCTGGTCTGTCATAATATAATAGAGACATTAAATCTAGCTGGTCTGTCAAAATTTAATAGAGACAGCAGATCAAGCTGGTCTGTCATAATTTAATAAAGACAGCAGATCTAGCTGCTCTGTCATAATATAATAGTGACAGCAGATCTAGCTGGTCTGTCATAATATAATAGAGACAGTAGATCTAGCTGGTCTGTCATAATATTATAGAGACAGTAGATCTAGCTGGCCTGTCATAATATAATAGAGACACAGAGACAGTAAATCTAGCTGGTCTGTCATTTTATAATACAGACAGTAGATCTAGCTGGTCTGTCATAATATAATAGAAACCTCGAGACAGTAGATCTAGCTGGTCTGTCATAAAATAATTGAGACAGTAGATCTAGCTGCTCTGTCAAAATATAATAGAGACAGTAGATTTAGCTGGTCTGTCATAATATAATAGAGACAGTAGATTTAGCTGGTCTGTCATAATATAATAGAGACAGTAGATCTAGCTGGTCTGTCATAATACTATAGAGACCTAGAGATAGTAGATCTAGCTGGTCTGTCATAATATAATAGAGACAGTAGATCTAGCTGGTCGCTCATAATTTAATAGAGACAGTAGATCTAGCTCGTCTGTCATAATACAATAGAGACAGTAGATTTAGCTGGTCTGTCATAATATAATAAAGAGAGTAGATCTAGTCCTAATATAATAGAGACAGTAGACAGTGCTGGTCTGTCATAATGTAATAGAGACAACAGATCTAGCTGGTCTGTCAAAATTCAATAGAGACAGTTGATCTAGCTCGTCTGTCATAATACAATAGAGACAGTAGATTTAGCTGGTCTGTCATAATATAATAGAGACAGTAGATCTAGTTTGTCTGTCATAATATAATAGAGAGAGTAAATCTAGCTTGTCTGTCATAATATTATAGAGACAGTATATCTGGCTGGTCTGTCATAATATAATAGCGACAGTAGATCTAGCTGGCCTGTCATAATATAATAGAGACACAGAGACAGTAAATCTAGCTGGTCTGTCATAATTCAATAGAGACAGTAGATCTAGCTGGTCTGTCATAATACAATAGAGACAGTAGATCTAGCTGCTCTGTCATAATACAATGGATACAGTAGATTTAGCTGGTCTGTCATAATATAATAGAGACATTAAATCTAGCTGGTCTGTCAAAATTTAATAGAGACAGCAGATCAAGCTGGTCTGTCATAATATAATAAAGACAGCAGATCTAGCTGCTCTGTCATAATATAATAGTGACAGCAGTTCTAGCTGGTCTGTCATAATATAATAGAGACAGTAGATCTAGCTGGTCTGTCATAATATTATAGAGACAGTAGATCTAGCTGGCCTGTCATAATATAATAGAGACACAGAGACAGTAAATCTAGCTGGTCTGTCATTTTATAATACAGACAGTAGAACTAGCTGGTCTGTCATAATATAATAGAAACCTCGAGACAGTAGATCTAGCTGCTCTGTCAAAATATAATAGAGACAGTAGATTTAGCTGGTCTGTCATAATATAATAGAGACAGTATATCTAGCTGGTCTGTCATAAAATAATTGAGACAGTAGATCTAGCTGCTCTGTCAAAATATAATAGAGACAGTAGATTTAGCTGGTCTGTCATAATATAATAGAGACAGTATATCTAGCTGGTCTGTCATAATATAATAGAGACAGTAGATCTAGCTGGTCTGTCATAATATAATAGAGACAGTCGATCTAGCTGGTCTGTCATAATATAATAGAGACAGTAGATCTAGCTGGTCAGTCATAATATAATAGAGGGAGTAGATCTAGCTCATATGTCATAATATAATAGAGACAGTAGATATAGCTGGTCTGTCATATTATAATAGAGACAGTAGATCTAGCTGGTCTGTCATAATACTATAGAGACCTAGAGATAGTAGATCTAGCTGGTCTGTCATAATATAATAGAGACAGTAGATCTAGCTGGTCGCTCATAATTTAATAGAGACAGTAGCTCTAGCAGGTCTGTCATACGTCAATGGAGACAATTGATCTAGCTAGTCTGTCATAATATGATAGAGACAGTAGATCTAGCTGGTCTGTCCTAATATAATAGAGACAGTAGACAGTGCTGGTCTGTCATAATGTAATAGAGACAACAGATCTAGCTGGTCTGTCATAATTCAATAGAGACAGTTGATCTAGCTCGTCTGTCATAATACAATAGAGACAGTAGATTTAGCTGGTCTGTCATAATATAATAAAGAGAATAGATCTAGTCCTAATATAATATAGACAGTAGACAGTGCTGGTCTGTCATAATGTAATAGAGACAACAGATCTAGCTGCTCTGTCATAATTCAATAGAGACAGTTGATCTAGCTTGTCTGTCATAATACAATAGAGACAGTAGATTTAGCTGGTCTGTCATAATATAATAGAGACAGTAGATCTAGTTTGTCTGTCATAATATAATAGAGAGAGTAAATCTAGCTTGTCTGTCATAATATTATAGAGACAGTATATCTGGCTGGTCTGTCATAATATAATAGCGACAGTAGATCTAGCTGGCCTGTCATAATATAATAGAGACACAGAGACAGTAAATCTAGCTGGTCTGTCATAATTCAATAGAGACAGTAGATCTAGCTGCTCTGTCATAATACAATGGATACAGTAGATTTAGCTGGTCTGTCATAATATAATAGAGACATTAAATCTAGCTGGTCTGTCAAAATTTAATAGAGACAGCAGATCAAGCTGGTCTGTCATAATATAATAAAGACAGCAGATCTAGCTGCTCTGTCATAATATAATAGTGACAGCAGATCTAGCTGGTCTGTCATAATATAATAGAGACAGTAGATCTAGCTGGTCTGTCATAATATTATAGAGACAGTATATCTGGCTGGTCTGTCATAATATAATAGAGACAGTAGATCTAGCTGGCCTGTCATAATATAATAGAGACACAGAGACAGTAAATCTAGCTGGTCTGTCATTTTATAATACAGACAGTAGATCTAGCTGGTCTGTCATAATATAATAGAAACCTCGAGACAGTAGATCTAGCTGGTCTGTCATAATACAATAGAGATAGCAGATCTAGCTGGTCTGTCATAATATAATTGAGACAGAAGATCTAGCTGCTCTGTCATAATATAATAGAGACAGTAGATCAAGCTGCTCTGTCATAATATAATAGAGACAGTAGATCTAGCTGCTCTGTCATAATGTAATAGAGACAGCAGATCTAGCTGGTCTGTCATAATATAATAGAGGCAGTAGATCTAGCTGGTCTGTCATAATATAATAGAGACACAGTGACAGTACATCTAGCTGGTCTTTCATATTATAATACAGAGAGTAGATCTAGCTGGTCTGTCATAATACAATAGAGATAGCAGATCTAGCCGGTCTGTCATAATATAATAGAGACAGTAGATCTAGCTGCACTGTCATAATGTAATAGAGACAGCAGATCTAGCTGGTCTGTCATAATATAATAGAGACAGTAGATCTAGCAGGCCTGTCATAATATAAGAGAGACACAGAGGCAGTTTATCTAGCTGGTCTGTCATAATGTAATAGAGACAGTAGATTTAGCTGGTCTGTCATAATATAATAGAGACAGTATATCTAGCTGGTCTGTCATAATTCAATAGAGACTGTTGATCTAGCTCGTCTGTCATAATACAATAGAGACAGTAGATTTAGCTGGTCTGTCATAATATAATAAAGAGAATAGATCTAGTCCTAATATAATAGAGACAGTAGACAGTGCTGGTCTGTCATAATGTAATAGAGACAACAGATCTAGCTGGTCTGTCATAATTCAATAGAGACAGTTGATCTAGCTCGTTTGTCATAATACAGTAGAGACAGTAGATTTAGCTGGTCTGTCATAATATAATAGAGACAGTAGATCTAGTTTGTCTGTCATCATATAATAGAGAGAGTAAATCTAGCTTGTCTGTCATAATATTATAGAGACAGTATATCTGGCTGGTCTGTCATAATATAATAGCGACAGTAGATCTAGCTGGCCTGTCATAATATAATAGAGACACAGAGACAGTAAATCTAGCTGGTCTGTCATAATTCAATAGAGACAGTAGATCTAGCTGCTCTGTCATAATACAATGGATACAGTAGATTTAGCTGGTCTGTCATAATATAATAGAGACATTAAATCTAGCTGGTCTGTCAAAATTTAATAGAGACAGCAGATCAAGCTGGTATGTCATAATATAATAAAGACAGCAGATCTAGCTGCTCTGTCATAATATAATAGTGACAGCAGATCTAGCTGGTCTGTCATAATATAATAGAGACAGTAGATCTAGCTGGTCTGTCATAATATTATAGAGACAGTATATCTGGCTGGTCTGTCATAATATAATAGAGACAGTAGATCTAGCTGGCCTGTCATAATATAATAGAGACACAGAGACAGTAAATCTAGCTGGTCTGTCATTTTATAATACAGACAGTAGATCTAGCTGGTCTGTCATAATATAATAGAAACCTCGAGACAGTAGATCTAGCTGGTCTGTCATAATACAATAGAGATAGCAGATCTAGCTGGTCTGTCATAATATAATTGAGACAGAAGATCTAGCTGCTCTGTCATAATATAATAGAGACAGTAGATCAAGCTGCTCTGTCATAATATAATAGAGACAGTAGATCTAGCTGCTCTGTCATAATGTAATAGAGACAGCAGATCTAGCTGGTCTGTCATAATATAATAGAGACAGTAGATCTAGCAGGACTGTCATAATATAAGAGAGACACAGAGGCAGTTTATCTAGCTGGTCTGTCATAATGTAATAGAGACAGTAGATTTAGCTGGTCTGTCATAATATAATAGAGACAGTATATCTAGCTGGTCTGTCATAATATAATAGAGACAGTATATCTATCTGGTCTGTCATAATACAATAGACAAAGCAGATCTAGCTGGTCTGTCATAATATAATTGAGACATTAGATCTAGCTTCTCTGTCATAATATAATAGAGACAGTAGATCTAGCTGCTCTGTCATAATGTAATAGAGACAGCAGATCTAGCTGGTCTGTCATAATATAATAGAGCCAGAAGATCTAGCTGGTCTGTCATAATATAATAGAGAATGAGATCTAGCTGGTTTGTCATATTATAATAGAGACAGTATATCTAGCTGGTCTGTCATAATATAATAGAGACCTAGAAATAGTAGATCTAGCTGGTCTCTCATAATACAATAGAGACAGTAGATCTAGCTGGTCGCTTATCATTTAATAGAGGCAGTTGATCTAGCTGGTCTGTCATAATATAATAGAGACACAGTGACAGTAAATCTAGCTGGTCTGTCATATTATAATACAGAGAGTAGATCTAGCTGGTCTGTCATAATATAATAGAGACCTCGAGACAGTAGATCTAGCTGGTCTGTCATAATACAATAGAGATAGCAGATCTAGCTGGTCTGTCATAAAAATAATGAGACAGTAGATCTAGCTGGCCTGTCATAATATAAGAGAGACACAGAGACAGTAGATCTAGCTGGTCTGTCATAATATAATAGAGACAGTAGATTTAACTGGTCTGTCATAATTTAATAGAGGCAGTTGATATAGCTGGTCTGTCATAATATAATAGAGACAGTAGATTTAGCTGGTCTGTAATAATATAGTAGAGACAGTAGATCTAGCTGGTCTGTCATAATATAATAGAGCCAGTAGATCTAGCTGGTCTGTCATAATATAATTGAGACATTAGATCTAGCTGCTCTGTCATAATATAATAGATACAGTATATTTTTTTATTTTATTTTTTTATTTTACCTTTATTTAACCAGGCAAGTCAGTTAAGAACAAATTCTTATTTTCAATGACGGCCTGGGAACAGTGGGTTAACTGCCTGTTCAGGGGCAGAACGACAGATTTGTACCTTGTCAGCTCGGGGGTTTGAACTCGCAACCTTCCGGTTACTAGTCCAACGCTCTAACCACTAGGCTACCCTGCCGCCCCATCTAGCTGGTCTGTCATAATATAATAGAGACAGTATATCTATCTGGTCTGTCATAATATAATTGAGACATTAGATCTAGCTGCTCTGTCATAATATGATAGAGACAGTAGATCTAGCTGCTCTGTCATAATGTAACAGAGACAGCAGATCTAGCTGGTCTGTCATAATATAATAGAGGCAGTAGATTTAGCTGGTCTGTCATAATATAATAGAGATAGTAGATCTAGCTGGTCTGTCATAATATAATAGAGACAGTAGAACTAGCTGGTCTGTCATATTATAATAAAGACAGTAGATCTAGCTTGTCTGTCATAATATAATAGAGACAGTAGATCTAGCTGGCCTTTCAAAATATAAGAGAGACAAAGAGACAGTAGATCTAGCTGGTCTGTCATATTATAATAGAGACAGTAGATCTAGCTGCTCTGTCATAATGTAATAGAGACAGCAGGTCTAGCTGGTCTGTCATAATGTAATAGAGACAGCAGGTCTAGCTGCTCTGTCATAATGTAATAGAGACAGCAGGTCTAGCTGGTCTGTCATAATATAATAGAGACAGCAGATCTAGCTGGTCTGTCATAATATAATAGAGACAGTAGATCTAGCTGGTCTGTCATAATATAATGGAGACAGCAGATGTAGCTGGTCTGTAATAATATAGTAGAGACAGTAGATCTAGCTGG
Source organism: Oncorhynchus mykiss (assembly GCF_057628025.1). NCBI lineage: Eukaryota > Metazoa > Chordata > Actinopteri > Salmoniformes > Salmonidae > Oncorhynchus > Oncorhynchus mykiss. The sequence continues at coordinate 41,986,987 of NC_143050.1, read as the reverse complement.
TCTGTCATAATATAACAGAGACAGTAGATCTAGCTGGTCTGTCATAATACAAAATAGATAGTAGATCTAGCTGGTCTGTCCTAATATAATAGAGACAGTAGATCTAGCTGGTCTGTCATATTATAATAGAGACAGTAGATCTAGCTGGTCTGTCATAATATAATAGAGCCAGTAGATCTAGCTGGTCTGTCATAATACAAAATAGACAGTAGATCTAGCTGGTCTGTCATAATATAATAGAGACAGTAGATCTAGCTGGTCTGTCATATTATAATAGAGACAGTAGATCTAGCTGGTCTGTCATAATGTAATAGAGAGAGCAGATCTAGCAGGTCTGTCATAATATAATAGAGACAGTAGATCTAGCTGGTCTGTCATAATATAATAGAGACAGCAGATCTAGCTGGTCTGTCATAATATAATAGAGACATGAAATCTAGCTGGTCTGTCAAAATGTAATAGAGACAGCAGATCAAGCTGGTCTGTCATAATATAATAGAGGCAGTAGATCTAGCTGGTCTGTCATAATATAATAGAGACACAGTGACAGTAAATCTAGCTGGTCTTTCATATTATAATACAGAGAGTGGATCTAGCTGGTCTGTCATAATATAATAGAGACCTCGAGACAGTAGATCTAGCTGGTCTGTCATAATACAATAGAGATAGCAGATCTAGCTGGTCTGTCATAAAATAATTGAGAAAGTAGATCTAGCTGCTCTGTCATAATATAATAGAGACAGTAGATCTAGCTGCACTGTCATAATGTAAAGGAGACAGCAGATCTAGCTGGTCTGTCATAATATAATAGAGACAGTAGATCTAGCTGGCCTGTCATAATATAAGAGAGACACAGAGGCAGTTTATCTAGCTGGTCTGTCATAATACAATAGAGATAGCAGATCTAGCTGGTCTGTCATAAAATAATTGAGACAGTAGATCTAGCTGCTCTGTCAAAATATAATAGAGACAGTAGATTTAGCTGGTCTGTCATAATATAATAGAGACAGTATATCTAGCTGGTCTGTCATAATATAATAGAGACAGTATATCTATCTGGTCTGTCATAATACAATAGAGAAAGCAGATCTAGCTGGTCTTTCATAATATAATTGAGACATTAGATCTGGCTTCTCTGTCATAATATAATAGAGACAGTAGATCTAGCTGCTCTGTCATAATGTAATAGAGACAGCAGATCTAGCTGGTCTGTCATAATATAATAGAGCCAGAAGATCTAGCTGGTCTGTCATAATATAATAGAGACCTAGAAATAGTAGATCTAGCTGGTCTCTCATAATATAATAGAGACAGTAGATCTAGCTGGTCGCTTATAATTTAATAGAGGCAGTTGATCTATCTGGTCTGTCATAATATAATAGAGACACAGTGACAGTAAATCTAGCTGGTCTGTCATTTTATAATACAGAGAGTAGATCTAGCTGGTCTGTCATAATATAATAGAGACCTCGAGACAGTAGATCTAGCTGGTCTGTCATAATACAATAGAGATAGCAGATCTAGCTGGACTGTCATAAAATATTTGAGACAGTAGATCTAGCTGGCCTGTCATAATATAAGAGAGACACAGAGACAGTAGATCTAGCTGGTCTGTCATAATATAATAAAGAGAGTAGATCTAGTCCTAATATAATAGAGACAGTAGACAGTGCTGGTCTGTCATAATGTAATAGAGACAACAGATCTAGCTGGTCTATCATAATTCAATAGAGACAGTTGATCTAGCTCGTCTGTCATAATACAATAGAGACAGTAGATTTAGCTGGTCTGTCATAATATAATAGAGACAGTAGATCTAGTTTGTCTGTCATAATATAATAGAGAGAGTAAATCTAGCTTGTCTGTCATAATATTATAGAGACAGTATATCTGGCTGGTCTGTCATAATATAATAGCGACAGTAGATCTAGCTGGCCTGTCATAATATAATAGAGACACAGAGACAGTAAATCTAGCTGGTCTGTCATAATTCAATAGAGACAGTAGATCTAGCTGCTCTGTCATAATACAATGGATACAGTAGATTTAGCTGGTCTGTCATAATATAATAGAGACATTAAATCTAGCTGGTCTGTCAAAATTTAATAGAGACAGCAGATCAAGCTGGTCTGTCATAATATAATAAAGACAGCAGATCTAGCTGCTCTGTCATAATATAATAGTGACAGCAGATCTAGCTGGTCTGTCATAATATAATAGAGACAGTAGATCTAGCTGGTCTGTCATAATATTATAGAGACAGTATATCTGGCTGGTCTGTCATAATATAATAGAGACAGTAGATCTAGCTGGCCTGTCATAATATAATAGAGACACAGTGACAGTAAATCTAGCTGGTCTTTCATATTATAATACAGAGAGTAGATCTAGCTGGTCTGTCATAATATAATAGAGACCTTGAGACAGTAGATCTAGCTGGTCTGTCATAATACAATAGAGATAGCAGATCTAGCCGGTCTGTCATAAAATAATTGAGACAGTAGATCTAGCTGCTCTGTCATAATATAATAGAGACAGTAGATCTAGCTGCACTGTCATAATGTAATAGAGACAGCAGATCTAGCTGGTCTGTCATAATATAATAGAGACAGTAGATCTAGCAGGCCTGTCATAATATAAGAGAGACACAGAGGCAGTTTATCTAGCTGGTCTGTCATAATGTAATAGAGACAGTAGATTTAGCTGGTCTGTCATAATATAATAGAGACAGTATATCTAGCTGGTCTGTCATAATATAATAGAGACAGTATATCTATCTGGTCTCTCATAATACAATAGACAAAGCAGATCTAGCTGGTCTGTCATAATATAATTGAGACATTAGATCTAGCTTCTCTGTCATAATATAATAGAGACAGTAGATCTAGCTGCTCTGTCATAATGTAATAGAGACAGCAGATCTAGCTGGTCTGTCATAATATAATAGAGCCAGAAGATCTAGCTGGTCTGTCATAATATAATAGAGAATGAGATCTAGCTGGTCTGTCATAATATAATAGAGACCTAGAAATAGTAGATCTAGCTGGTCTCTCATAATATAATAGAGACAGTAGATCTAGCTGGTCGCTTATAATTTAATAGAGGCAGTTGATCTAGCTGGTCTGTCATAATATAATAGAGACACAGTGACAGTAAATCTAGCTGGTCTGTCATATTATAATACAGAGAGTAGATCTAGCTGGTCTGTCATAATATAATAGAGACCTCGAGACAGTAGATCTAGCTGGTCTGTCATAATACAATAGAGATAGCAGATCTAGCTGGTCTGTCATAAAAATAATGAGACAGTAGATCTAGCTGGCCTGTCATAATATAAGAGAGACACAGAGACAGTAGATCTAGCTGGTCTGTCATAATATAATAGAGACAGTAGATTTAACTGGTCTGTCATAATTTAATAGAGGCAGTTGATATAGCTGGTCTGTCATAATATAATAGAGACAGTAGATTTAGCTGGTCTGTAATAATATAGTAGAGACAGTAGATCTAGCTGGTCTGTCATAATATAATAGAGCCAGTAGATCTAGCTGGTCTGTCATAATATAATTGAGACATTAGATCTAGCTGCTCTGTCATAATATAATAGAGACAGTAGATTTAACTGGTCTGTCATCATTTAATAGAGGCAGTTGATATAGCTGGTCTGTCATAATATAATAGAGACAGTAGATTTAGCTGCTCTTACATTATTTAATAGAGGCAGTTGATATAGCTGGTCTGTCATAATATAATAGAGACATTAGATTTAGCTGGTCTGTCATAATATAATAGATACAGTATATCTAGCTGGTCTGTCATAATATAATAGAGACAGTATATCTATCTGGTCTGTCATAATATAATTGAGACATTAGATCTAGCTGCTCTGTCACAATATGATAGAGACAGTAGATCTAGCTGCTCTGTCATAATGTAACAGAGACAGCAGATCTAGCTGGTCTGTCATAATATAATAGAGGCAGTAGATTTAGCTGGTCTGTCATAATATAATAGAGATAGTAGATCTAGCTGGTCTGTCATAATATAATAGAGACAGTAGAACTAGCTGGTCTGTCATATTATAATAAAGACAGTAGATCTAGCTTGTCTGTCATAATATAATAGAGACAGTAGATCTAGCTGGCCTTTCAAAATATAAGAGAGACAAAGAGACAGTAGATCTAGCTGGTCTGTCATATTATAATAGAGACAGTAGATCTAGCTGCTCTGTCATAATGTAATAGAGACAGCAGGTCTAGCTGGTCTGTCATAATATAATAGAGACCTAGAAATAGTAGATCTAGCTGGTCTCTCATAATATAATAGAGACAGTAGATCTAGCTGGTCGCTTATAATTTAATAGAGGCAGTTGATCTAGCTGGTCTGTCATAATATAATAGAGACACAGTGACAGTAAATCTAGCTGGTCTGTCATATTATAATACAGAGAGTAGATCTAGCTGGTCTGTCATAATATAATAGAGACCTCGAGACAGTAGATCTAGCTGGTCTGTCATAATACAATAGAGATAGCAGATCTAGCTGGTCTGTCATAAAAATAATGAGACAGTAGATCTAGCTGGCCTGTCATAATATAAGAGAGACACAGAGACAGTAGATCTAGCTGGTCTGTCATAATATAATAGAGACAGTAGATTTAACTGGTCTGTCATAATTTAATAGAGGCAGTTGATATAGCTGGTCTGTCATAATATAATAGAGACAGTAGATTTAGCTGGTCTGTAATAATATAGTAGAGACAGTAGATCTAGCTGGTCTGTCATAATATAATAGAGCCAGTAGATCTAGCTGGTCTGTCATAATATAATTGAGACATTAGATCTAGCTGCTCTGTCATAATATAATAGAGACAGTAGATTTAACTGGTCTGTCATCATTTAATAGAGGCAGTTGATATAGCTGGTCTGTCATAATATAATAGAGACAGTAGATTTAGCTGCTCTTACATTATTTAATAGAGGCAGTTGATATAGCTGGTCTGTCATAATATAATAGAGACATTAGATTTAGCTGGTCTGTCATAATATAATAGATACAGTATATCTAGCTGGTCTGTCATAATATAATAGAGACAGTATATCTATCTGGTCTGTCATAATATAATTGAGACATTAGATCTAGCTGCTCTGTCACAATATGATAGAGACAGTAGATCTAGCTGCTCTGTCATAATGTAACAGAGACAGCAGATCTAGCTGGTCTGTCATAATATAATAGAGGCAGTAGATTTAGCTGGTCTGTCATAATATAATAGAGATAGTAGATCTAGCTGGTCTGTCATAATATAATAGAGACAGTAGAACTAGCTGGTCTGTCATATTATAATAAAGACAGTAGATCTAGCTTGTCTGTCATAATATAATAGAGACAGTAGATCTAGCTGGCCTTTCAAAATATAAGAGAGACAAAGAGACAGTAGATCTAGCTGGTCTGTCATATTATAATAGAGACAGTAGATCTAGCTGCTCTGTCATAATGTAATAGAGACAGCAGGTCTAGCTGGTCTGTCATAATGTAATAGAGACAGCAGGTCTAGCTGCTCTGTCATAATGTAATAGAGACAGCAGGTCTAGCTGGTCTGTCATAATATAATAGAGACAGCAGATCTAGCTAGTCTGTCATAATATAATAGAGACAGTAGATCTAGCTGGTCTGTCATAATATAATGGAGACAGCAGATGTAGCTGGTCTGTAATAATATAGTAGAGACAGTAGATCTAGCTGGTCTGTCATAATATAACAGAGACAGTAGATCTAGCTGGTCTGTCATAATACAAAATAGACAGTAGATCTAGCTGGTCTGTCATAATATAATAGAGACAGTAGATCTAGCTGGTCTGTCATATTATAATAGAGACAGTAGATCTAGCTGGTCTGTCATAATATAATAGAGCCAGTAGATCTAGCTGGTCTGTCATAATACAAAATAGACAGTAGATCTAGCTGGTCTGTCATAATATAATAGATACAGTAGATCTAGCTGGTCTGTCATATTATAATAGAGACAGTAGATCTAGCTGGTCTGTCATAATGTAATAGAGAGAGCAGATCTAGCAGGTCTGTCATAATATAATAGAGACAGTAGATCTAGCTGGTCTGTCATAATATAATAGAGACAGCAGATCTAGCTGGTCTGTCATAATATAATAGAGACATTAAATCTAGCTGGTCTGTCAAAATGTAATAGAGACAGCAGATCAAGCTGGTCTGTCATAATATAATAGAGGCAGTAGATCTAGCTGGTCTGTCATAATATAATAGAGATAGCAGATCTAGCTGGTCTGTCATAAAATAATTGAGAAAGTAGATCTAGCTGCTCTGTCATAATATAATAGAGACAGTAGATCTAGCTGGCCTGTCATAATATAAGAGAGACACAGAGGCAGTTTATCTAGCTGGTCTGTCATATTATAATAGAGACAGTAGATCTAGCTGCTCTGTCAAAATATAATAGAGACAGTAGATTTAGCTGGTCTGTCATAATATAATAGAGACAGTATATCTAGCTGGTCTGTCATAATATAATAGAGACAGTATATCTATCTGGTCTGTCATAATACAATAGAGAAAGCAGATCTAGCTGGTCTTTCATAATATAATTGAGACATTAGATCTGGCTTCTCTGTCATAATATAATAGAGACAGTAGATCTAGCTGCTCTGTCATAATGTAATAGAGACAGCAGATCTAGCTGGTCTGTCATAATATAATAGAGCCAGAAGATCTAGCTGGTCTGTCATAATATAATAGAGACCTAGAAATAGTAGATCTAGCTGGTCTCTCATAATATAATAGAGACAGTAGATCTAGCTGGTCGCTTATAATTTAATAGAGGCAGTTGATCTAGCTGGTCTGTCATAACATAATAGAGACACAGTGACAGTAAATCTAGCTGGTCTGTCATTTTATAATACAGAGAGTAGATCTAGCTGGTCTGTCATAATATAATAGAGACCTCGAGACAGTAGATCTAGCTGGTCTGTCATAATACAATAGAGATAGCAGATCTAGCTGGTCTGTCATAAAATATTTGAGACAGTAGATCTAGCTGGCCTGTCATAATATAAGAGAGACACAGAGACAGTTGTTCTAGCTGGTCTGTCATAATATAATAGAGACAGTAGATTTAACTGGTCTGTCATAATTCAATAGAGGAAGTTGATATAGCTGGTCTGTCATAATATAATAGAGACAGTAGATCTAGCTGGTCTGTCATAATATAATAGAGACAGTAGATCTAGCTGGTCTGTCATAATATAATAGAGACAGTAGATCTAGCTGGTCTGTCATAATATAATAGGGACAGTAAATCTAGCAGCTCTGTCATAATGTAATAGAGACAGCAGATCTAGCAGGTCTGTCATAATATAATAGAGACAGTAGATCTAGTTGGTCTGTCATAATATAATAGAGACAGCAGATCTAGCTGGTCTGTCATAATATAATAGAGACAGTAGATCTAGCTGGTCTGTCATAATACAATAGAGACAATAGATCTAGCTGCTCTGTCATAATACAATGGATACAGTAGATTTAGCTGGTCTGTCATAATATATTAGAGACAGTAGATCTAGCTGGTCTGTCATAATATAATAGAGACATAAAATCTAGCTGGTCTGTCAAAATGTAATAGAGAAAGCAGATCAAGCTGGTCTGTCATAATATAATAGAGACAGCAGATCTAGCTGCTCTGTCATAATATAATAGTGACAGCAGATCTAACTGGTATGTCATAACATAATAGAGAGAGTAGATCTAGCTGGTCTGTCATAATATTATAGAGACAGTATATCTGGCTGGTCTGTCATAATATAATAGAGACAGTAGATCTAGCTGGCCTGTCATAATATAATAGAGACACAGAGACAGTAAATCTAGCTGGTCTGTCATTTTATAATACAGACAGTAGATCTAGCTGGTCTGTCATAATATAATAGAAACCTTGAGACAGTAGATCTAGCTGGTCTGTCATAATACAATAGAGATAGCAGATCTAGCTGGTCTGTCATAATATAATTGAGACAGTAGATCTAGCTGCTCTGTCATAATATAATAGAGACAGTAGATCTAGCTGCTCTGTCACAATGTAATAGAGACAGCAGATCTAGCTGGTCTGTCATAATATAATAGAGGCAGTAGATCTAGCTGGTCTGTCATAATATAATAGAGACACAGTGACAGTAAATCTAGCTGGTCTTTCATATTATAATACAGAGAGTAGATCTAGCTGGTCTGTCATAATATAATAGAGACATTAAATCTAGCTGGTCTGTCAAAATGTAATAGAGACAGCAGATCAAGCTGGTCTGTCATAATATAATAGAGACAGCAGATCTAGCTGCTCTGTCATAATATAATAGTGACAGCAGATCTAGCTGGTCTGTAATAATATAATAGAGACAGTAGATCAAGCTGGTCTGTCATAATATTATAGAGACAGTAGATCTAGCTGCTCTGTCATAATATAATAGAGACAGTAGATCTAGCTGGTCTGTCATAATATTATAGAGACAGTATATCTGGCTGGTCTGTCATAATATAATAGAGACAGTAGATCTAGCTGGCCTGTCATAATATAATAGAGACACAGAGACAGTAAATCTAGCTGGTCTGTCATTTTATAATACAGACAGTAGATCTAGCTGGTCTGTCATAATATAATAGAAACCTCGAGACAGTAGATCTAGCTGGTCTGTCATAATACAATAGAGATAGCAGATCTAGCTGGTCTGTCATAAAATAATTGAGAAAGTAGATCTAGCTGCTCTGTCATAATATAATAGAGACAGTAGATCTAGCTGGCCTGTCATAATATAAGAGAGACACAGAGGCAGTTTATCTAGCTGGTCTGTCATATTATAATAGAGACAGTAGATCTAGCTGCTCTGTCAAAATATAATAGAGACAGTAGATTTAGCTGGTCTGTCATAATATAATAGAGACAGTATATCTAGCTGGTCTGTCATAATATAATAGAGACAGTATATCTATCTGGTCTGTCATAATACAAAAGAGAAAGCAGATCTAGCTGGTCTTTCATAATATAATTGAGACATTAGATCTGGCTTCTCTGTCATAATATAATAGAGACAGTAGATCTAGCTGCTCTGTCATAATGTAATAGAGACAGCAGATCTAGCTGGTCTGTCATAATATAATAGAGCCAGAAGATCTAGCTGGTCTGTCATAATATAATAGAGACCTAGAAATAGTAGATCTAGCTGGTCTCTCATAATATAATAGAGACAGTAGATCTAGCTGGTCGCTTATAATTTAATAGAGGCAGTTGATCTAGCTGGTCTGTCATAATATAATAGAGACACAGTGACAGTAAATCTAGCTGGTCTGTCATTTTATAATACAGAGAGTAGATCTAGCTGGTCTGTCATAATATAATAGAGACCTCGAGACAGTAGATCTAGCTGGTCTGTCATAATACAATAGAGATAGCAGATCTAGCTGGTCTGTCATAAAATATTTGAGACAGTAGATCTAGCTGGCCTGTCATAATATAAGAGAGACACAGAGACAGTTGATCTAGCTGGTCTGTCATAATATAATAGAGACAGTAGATTTAACTGGTCTGTCATAATTCAATAGAGGAAGTTGATATAGCTGGTCTGTCATAATATAATAGAGACAGTAGATCTAGCTGGTCTGTCATAATATAATAGAGACAGTAGATCTAGCTGGTCTGTCATATTATAATAGAGACAGTAGATCTAGCTGGTCTGTCATAATATAATAGGGACAGTAAATCTAGCAGCTCTGTCATAATGTAATAGAGACAGCAGATCTAGCAGGTCTGTCATAATATAATAGAGACAGTAGATCTAGCTGGTCTGTCATAATATAATAGAGACAGCAGATCTAGCTGGTCTGTCATAATATAATAGAGACAGTAGATCTAGCTGGTCTGTCATAATACAATAGAGACAATAGATCTAGCTGCTCTGTCATAATACAATGGATACAGTAGATTTAGCTGGTCTGTCATAATATATTAGAGACAGTAGATCTAGCTGGTCTGTCATAATATAATAGAGACATAAAATCTAGCTGGTCTGTCAAAATGTAATAGAGAAAGCAGATCAAGCTGGTCTGTCATAATATAATAGAGACAGCAGATCTAGCTGCTCTGTCATAATATAATAGTGACAGCAGATCTAGCTGGTATGTCATAATATAATAGAGAGAGTAGATCTAGCTGGTCTGTCATAATATTATAGAGACAGTATATCTGGCTGGTCTGTCATAATATAATAGAGACAGTAGATCTAGCTGGCCTGTCATAATATAATAGAGACACAGAGACAGTAAATCTAGCTGGTCTGTCATTTTATAATACAGACAGTAGATCTAGCTGGTCTGTCATAATATAATAGAAACCTTGAGACAGTAGATCTAGCTGGTCTGTCATAATACAATAGAGATAGCAGATCTAGCTGGTCTGTCATAATATAATTGAGACAGTAGATCTAGCTGCTCTGTCATAATATAATAGAGACAGTAGATCTAGCTGCTCTGTCACAATGTAATAGAGACAGCAGATCTAGCTGGTCTGTCATAATATAATAGAGGCAGTAGATCTAGCTGGTCTGTCATAATATAATAGAGACACAGTGACAGTAAATCTAGCTGGTCTTTCATATTATAATACAGAGAGTAGATCTAGCTGGTCTGTCATAATATAATAGAGACATTAAATCTAGCTGGTCTGTCAAAATGTAATAGAGACAGCAGATCAAGCTGGTCTGTCATAATATAATAGAGACAGCAGATCTAGCTGCTCTGTCATAATATAATAGTGACAGCAGATCTAGCTGGTCTGTAATAATATAATAGAGACAGTAGATCAAGCTGGTCTGTCATAATATTATAGAGACAGTAGATCTAGCTGCTCTGTCATAATATAATAGAGACAGTAGATCTAGCTGGTCTGTCATAATATTATAGAGACAGTATATCTGGCTGGTCTGTCATAATATAATAGAGACAGTAGATCTAGCTGGCCTGTCATAATATAATAGAGACACAGAGACAGTAAATCTAGCTGGTCTGTCATTTTATAATACAGACAGTAGATCTAGCTGGTCTGTCATAATATAATAGAAACCTCGAGACAGTAGATCTAGCTGGTCTGTCATAATATAATAGAGACATAAAATCTAGCTGGTCTGTCAAAATGTAATAGAGAAAGCAGATCAAGCTGGTCTGTCATAATATAATAGAGACAGCAGATCTAGCTGCTCTGTCATAATATAATAGTGACAGCAGATCTAGCTGGTATGTCATAATATAATAGAGAGAGTAGATCTAGCTGGTCTGTCATAATATTATAGAGACAGTATATCTGGCTGGTCTGTCATAATATAATAGAGACAGTAGATCTAGCTGGCCTGTCATAATATAATAGAGACACAGAGACAGTAAATCTAGCTGGTCTGTCATTTTATAATACAGACAGTAGATCTAGCTGGTCTGTCATAATATAATAGAAACCTTGAGACAGTAGATCTAGCTGGTCTGTCATAATACAATAGAGATAGCAGATCTAGCTGGTCTGTCATAATATAATTGAGACAGTAGATCTAGCTGCTCTGTCATAATATAATAGAGACAGTAGATCTAGCTGCTCTGTCACAATGTAATAGAGACAGCAGATCTAGCTGGTCTGTCATAATATAATAGAGGCAGTAGATCTAGCTGGTCTGTCATAATATAATAGAGACACAGTGACAGTAAATCTAGCTGGTCTTTCATATTATAATACAGAGAGTAGATCTAGCTGGTCTGTCATAATATAATAGAGACATTAAATCTAGCTGGTCTGTCAAAATGTAATAGAGACAGCAGATCAAGCTGGTCTGTCATAATATAATAGAGACAGCAGATCTAGCTGCTCTGTCATAATATAATAGTGACAGCAGATCTAGCTGGTCTGTAATAATATAATAGAGACAGTAGATCAAGCTGGTCTGTCATAATATTATAGAGACAGTAGATCTAGCTGCTCTGTCATAATATAATAGAGACAGTAGATCTAGCTGGTCTGTCATAATATTATAGAGACAGTATATCTGGCTGGTCTGTCATAATATAATAGAGACAGTAGATCTAGCTGGCCTGTCATAATATAATAGAGACACAGAGACAGTAAATCTAGCTGGTCTGTCATTTTATAATACAGACAGTAGATCTAGCTGGTCTGTCATAATATAATAGAAACCTCGAGACAGTAGATCTAGCTGGTCTGTCATAATACAATAGAGATAGCAGATCTAGCTGGTCTGTCATAAAATAATTGAGAAAGTAGATCTAGCTGCTCTGTCATAATATAATAGAGACAGTAGATCTAGCTGGCCTGTCATAATATAAGAGAGACACAGAGGCAGTTTATCTAGCTGGTCTGTCATATTATAATAGAGACAGTAGATCTAGCTGCTCTGTCAAAATATAATAGAGACAGTAGATTTAGCTGGTCTGTCATAATATAATAGAGACAGTATATCTAGCTGGTCTGTCATAATATAATAGAGACAGTATATCTATCTGGTCTGTCATAATACAATAGAGAAAGCAGATTTAGCTGGTCTTTCATAATATAATTGAGACATTAGATCTGGCTTCTCTGTCATAATATAATAGAGACAGTAGATCTAGCTGCTCTGTCATAATGTAATAGAGACAGCAGATCTAGCTGGTCTGTCATAATATAATAGAGCCAGAAGATCTAGCTGGTCTGTCATAATATAATAGAGACCTAAAAATAGTAGATCTAGCTGGTCTCTCATAATATAATAGAGACAGTAGATCTAGCTGGTCGCTTATAATTTAATAGAGGCAGTTGATCTAGCTGGTCTGTCATAATATAATAGAGACACAGTGACAGTAAATCTAGCTGGTCTGTCATTTTATAATACAGAGAGTAGATCTAGCTGGTCTGTCATAATATAATAGAGACCTCGAGACAGTAGATCTAGCTGGTCTGTCATAATACAATAGAGATAGCAGATCTAGCTGGTCTGTCATAAAATATTTGAGACAGTAGATCTAGCTGGCCTGTCATAATATAAGAGAGACACAGAGACAGTTGATCTAGCTGGTCTGTCATAATATAATAGAGACAGTAGATTTAACTGGTCTGTCATAATTCAATAGAGGAAGTTGATATAGCTGGTCTGTCATAATATAATAGAGACAGTAGATCTAGCTGGTCTGTCATAATATAATAGAGACAGTAGATCTAGCTGGTCTGTCATATTATAATAGAGACAGTAGATCTAGCTGGTCTGTCATAATATAATAGGGACAGTAAATCTAGCAGCTCTGTCATAATGTAATAGAGACAGCAGATCTAGCAGGTCTGTCATAATATAATAGAGACAGTAGATCTAGCTGGTCTGTCATAATATAATAGAGACAGCAGATCTAGCTGGTCTGTCATAATATAATAGAGACAGTAGATCTAGCTGGTCTGTCATAATACAATAGAGACAATAGATCTAGCTGCTCTGTCATAATACAATGGATACAGTAGATTTAGCTGGTCTGTCATAATATATTAGAGACAGTAGATCTAGCTGGTCTGTCATAATATAATAGAGACATAAAATCTAGCTGGTCTGTCAAAATGTAATAGAGAAAGCAGATCAAGCTGGTCTGTCATAATACAATAGAGACAGCAGATCTAGCTGCTCTGTCATAATATAATAGTGACAGCAGATCTAGCTGGTATGTCATAATATAATAGAGAGAGTAGATCTAGCTGGTCTGTCATAATATTATAGAGACAGTATATCTGGCTGGTCTGTCATAATATAATAGAGACAGTAGATCTAGCTGGCCTGTCATAATATAATAGAGACACAGAGACAGTAAATCTAGCTGGTCTGTCATTTTATAATACAGACAGTAGATCTAGCTGGTCTGTCATAATATAATAGAAACCTTGAGACAGTAGATCTAGCTGGTCTGTCATAATACAATAGAGATAGCAGATCTAGCTGGTCTGTCATAATATAATTGAGACAGTAGATCTAGCTGCTCTGTCATAATATAATAGAGACAGTAGATCTAGCTGCTCTGTCACAATGTAATAGAGACAGCAGATCTAGCTGGTCTGTCATAATATAATAGAGGCAGTAGATCTAGCTGGTCTGTCATAATATAATAGAGACACAGTGACAGTAAATCTAGCTGGTCTTTCATATTATAATACAGAGAGTAGATCTAGCTGGTCTGTCATAATATAATAGAGACATTAAATCTAGCTGGTCTGTCAAAATGTAATAGAGACAGCAGATCAAGCTGGTCTGTCATAATATAATAGAGACAGCAGATCTAGCTGCTCTGTCATAATATAATAGTGACAGCAGATCTAGCTGGTCTGTAATAATATAATAGAGACAGTAGATCAAGCTGGTCTGTCATAATATTATAGAGACAGTAGATCTAGCTGCTCTGTCATAATATAATAGAGACAGTAGATCTAGCTGGTCTGTCATAATATTATAGAGACAGTATATCTGGCTGGTCTGTCATAATATAATAGAGACAGTAGATCTAGCTGGCCTGTCATAATATAATAGAGACACAGAGACAGTAAATCTAGCTGGTCTGTCATTTTATAATACAGACAGTAGATCTAGCTGGTCTGTCATAATATAATAGAAACCTCGAGACAGTAGATCTAGCTGGTCTGTCATAACACAATAGAGATAGCAGATCTAGCTGGTCTGTCATAATATAATATTAAATCTAGCTGGTCTGTCAAAATGTAATAGAGACAGCAGATCAAGCTGGTCTGTCATAATATAATAGAGACAGCAGATCTAGCTGCTCTGTCATAATATAATAGTGACAGCAGATCTAGCTGGTCTGTCATAATATAATAGAGACAGTAGATCTAGCTGGTCTGTCATAATATTATAGAGACAGTATATCTGGCTGGTCTGTCATAATATAATAGAGACAGTAGATCTAGCTGGCCTGTCATAATATAATAGAGACACAGAGACAGTAAATCTAGCTGGTCTGTCATTTTATAATACAGACAGTAGATCTAGCTGGTCTGTCATAATATAATAGAAACCTTGAGACAGTAGATCTAGCTGGTCTGTCATAATACAATAGAGATAGCAGATCTAGCTGGTCTGTCATAATATAATTGAGACAGAAGATCTAGCTGCTCTGTCATAATATAATAGAGACAGTAGATCTAGCTGCTTTGTCATAATATAATAGAGACAGTAGATCTAGCTGCTCTGTCACAATGTAATAGAGACAGCAGACCTAGCTGGTCTGTCATAATATAATAGAGGCAGTAGATCTAGCTGGTCTGTCATAATATAATAGAGACACAGTGACAGTAAATCTAGCTGGTCTTTCATATTATAATACAGAGAGTAGATCTAGCTGGTCTGTCATAATATAATAGAGACATCGAGACAGTAGATCTAGCTGGTCTGTCATAATATAATAGTGACAGCAGATCTAGCTGGTCTGTCATAATATAATAGAGACAGTAGATCTAGCTGGTCTGTCATAATATTATAGAGACAGTATATCTGGCTGGTCTGTCATAATATAATAGAGACAGTAGATCTAGCTGGCCTGTCATAATATAATAGAGACACAGAGACAGTAAATCTAGCTGGTCTGTCATTTTATAATACAGACAGTAGATCTAGCTGGTCTGTCATAATATAATAGAAACATTGAGACAGTAGATCTAGCTGGTCTGTCATAATACAATAGAGATAGCAGATCTAGCTGGTCTGTCATAATATAATTGAGACAGAAGATCTAGCTGCTCTGTCATAATATAATAGAGACAGTAGATCTAGCTGCTCTGTCATAATATAATAGAGACAGTAGATCTAGCTGCTCTGTCACAATGTAATAGAGACAGCAGATGTAGCTGGTCTGTCATAATATAATAGAGGCAGTAGATCTAGCTGGTCTGTCATAATATAATAGAGACACAGTGACAGTAAATCTAGCTGGTCTTTCATATTATAATACAGAGAGTAGATCTAGCTGGTCTGTCATAATATAATAGAGACATTAAATCTAGCTGGTCTGTCAAAATGTAATAGAGACAGCAGATCAAGCTGGTCTGTCATAATATAATAGAGACAGCAGATCTAGCTGGTCTGTCATAATATAATTGAGACAGAAGATCTAGCTGCTCTGTCATAATATAATAGAGACAGTAGATCTAGCTGCTCTGTCATAATATAATAGAGACAGTAGATCTAGCTGCTCTGTCACAATGTAATAGAGACAGCAGATGTAGCTGGTCTGTCATAATATAATAGAGGCAGTAGATCTAGCTGGTCTGTCATAATATAATAGAGACACAGTGACAGTAAATCTAGCTGGTCTTTCATATTATAATACAGAGAGTAGATCTAGCTGGTCTGTCATAATATAATAGAGACATTAAATCTAGCTGGTCTGTCAAAATGTAATAGAGACAGCAGATCAAGCTGGTCTGTCATAATATAATAGAGACAGCAGATCTAGCTGGTCTGTCATAATATAATAGAGGCAGTAGATCTAGCTGGTCTGTCATAATATAATAGAGACACAGTGACAGTAAATCTAGCTGGTCTTTCATATTATAATCCAGAGAGTGGATCTAGCTGGTCTGTCATAATATAATAGAGACCTCGAGACAGTAGATCTAGCTGGTCTGTCATAATACAATAGAGATAGCAGATCTAGCTGGTCTGTCATAAAATAATTGAGAAAGTAGATCTAGCTGCTCTGTCATAATATAATAGAGACAGTAGATCTAGCTGCACTGTCATAATGTAATGGAGACAGCAGATCTAGCTGGTCTGTCATAATATAATAGAGACAGTAGATCTAGCTGGCCTGTCATAATATAAGAGAGACACAGAGGCAGTTTATCTAGCTGGTCTGTCATAATACAATAGAGATAGCAGATCTAGCTGGTCTGTCATAAAATAATTGAGACAGTAGATCTAGCTGCTCTGTCAAAATATAATAGAGACAGTAGATTTAGCTGGTCTGTCATAATATAATAGAGACAGTATATCTAGCTGGTCTGTCATAATATAATAGAGACAGTATATCTATCTGGTCTGTCATAATACAATAGAGAAAGCAGATCTAGCTGGTCTTTCATAATATAATTGAGACATTAGATCTGGCTTCTCTGTCATAATATAATAGAGACAGTAGATCTAGCTGCTCTGTCATAATGTAATAGAGACAGCAGATCTAGCTGGTCTGTCATAATATAATAGAGCCAGAAGATCTAGCTGGTCTGTCATAATATAATAGAGACTGAGATCTAGCTGGTCTGTCATATTATAATAGAGACAGTATATCTAGCTGGTCTGTCATAATATAATAGAGACCTTGAAATAGTAGATCTAGCTGGTCTTTCATAATATAATTGAGACATTAGATCTGGCTTCTCTGTCATAATATAATAGAGACAGTAGATCTAGCTGCTCTGTCATAATGTAATAGAGACAGCAGATCTAGCTGGTCTGTCATAATATAATAGAGCCAGAAGATCTAGCTGGTCTGTCATAATATAATAGAGACTGAGATCTAGCTGGTCTGTCATATTATAATAGAGACAGTATATCTAGCTGGTCTGTCATAATATAATAGAGACCTAGAAATAGTAGATCTAGCTGGTCTGTCATAGTATAATAGAGCCAGTAGATCTAGCTGGTCTGTCATAATATAATAGAGCCAGTAGATCTAGCTGGTCTGTCATAGTATAATAGAGCCAGTAGATCTAGCTGGTCAGTCAAAATATACTAGAGACAGTAGATCTAGCTGGTCTGTCATAATATAATAGAGATAGTAGATCTAGCTGGTCTGTCATCATTTAATAGAGGCAGTAGATCTAGCTGGTCTAACATAATATAATAGAGACAGTAGATCTAGCTGGTCTGTCATAATGTAATAGAGACAGTAGATCTAGCTGGTCAGTCAAAATATAATAGAGACAGTAGATCTAGCTGGTCTGTCATAATACAATAGACACAGCAGATCTAGCTGGTCTATCATAATATAATAGAGACAGTAGATCTAGCTGGTCTGTCATAATATAATACAGACAGTGGATCTAGCTGGCCTGTCATAATATAAGAGAGACACAGCGACAGTAGATCTAGCTGGTCTGTCATAATGTAATAGACACAGCAGATGTTGCTGGTCTATCATAATATAATAGAGACAGTAGATCTAGCTGGTCTGTCATACGTCAATGGAGACAGTAGATCTAGCTTCTCTGTCATAATATAGTAGAGACTGTAGACAGTGCTGGTCTGTCATAATGTAATAGAAACAACAGATCTAGCTGGTCTGTCATAATTCAATAGAGACAGTTGATCTAGCTGGTCTGTCATAATACAATAGAGACAGTAGATTTAGCTGGTCTGTCATAATATATTAGAGACAGTAGATCTAGTTTGTCTGTCATAATATAAAAGAGACAGCATATCTAGCTGGTCTGTCATAATATAATAGTGACAGTAGATCTAGCTTGTCTGTCATAGTATAATAGAGCCAGTAGATCTATCTGGTCTGTCATAATATAATAGAGCCAGTAGATCTAGCTGGTCTGTCATAGTATAATACAGCCAGTAGATCTAGATGGTCTGTCAAAATATACTAGAGACAGAAGATTTAGCTGGTCTGTCATAATGTAATAGAGACAGTAGATCTAGCTGGTCTGTCAAAATATAATAGAGACAGTAGATCTAGCTGGCCTGTCATAATATAAGAGAGACACAGCGACAGTAGATCAAGCTGGTCTGTCATAATATAATAGAGACCCAGAGACAGTAGATCTAGCTTGTCTGTCATAATATAATGGAGACAGTAGATCTAGCTGGTCTGTCATAATGTAATAGACACAGCAAATGTTGCGGGTCTGTCATAATATAATAGAGACAGTAGATCTATCTGGTTTGTCATAAGTCAATAGAGACAATTGATCTAGCTAGTCTGTCATTATATAATAGAGACAGTAGATCTAGCTGGTCTGTCATAATATAATAGAGACAGTAGATCTAGCTGGTCTGTCATAATATAATAGAAACCTCGAGACAGTAGATCTAGCTGGTCTGTCATAATACAATAGAGATAGCAGATCTAGCTGGTCTGTCATAATATAATTGAGACAGAAGATCTAGCTGCTCTGTCATAATATAATAGAGACAGTAGATCATGCTGCTCTGTCATAATATAATAGAGACAGTAGATCTAGCTGCTCTGTCATAATGTAATAGAGACAGCAGATCTAGCTGGTCTGTCATAATACAATAGAGAAAGCAGATCTAGCTGGTCTTTCATAATATAATTGAGACATTAGATCTGGCTTCTCTGTCATAATATAATAGAGACAGTAGATCTAGCTGCTCTGTCATAATGTAATAGAGACAGCAGATCTAGCTGGTCTGTCATAACATAATAGAGCCAGAAGATCTAGCTGGTCTGTCATACTATAATAGAGACTGAGATCTAGCTGGTCTGTCATATTATAATAGAGACAGTATATCTAGCTGGTCTGTCATAATATAATAGAGACCTAGAAATAGTAGATCTAGCTGGTCTCTCATAATATAATAGAGACAGTAGATTTAGCTGGTCTGTCATAATATAATAGGGACAGCAGATCTAGCTGGTCTGTCATAATAAAATAGAGACAGTAGTTCTAGTTGGTCTGTCATAATATAATAGAGACAGTAAATCTAGCTGGTCTGTCATAATTTAATAGAGACAGCAGATCAGGCTGGTCTGTCATAGTATAATAGAGCCAGTAGATCTAGCTGGTCTGTCATAATATAATAGAGCCAGTAGATCTAGCTGGTCTGTCATAGTATAATAGAGCCAGTAGATCTAGCTGGTCAGTCAAAATATACTAGAGACAGTAGATCTAGCTGGTCTGTCATAATATAATAGAGATAGTAGATCTAGCTGGTCTGTCATCATTTAATAGAGGCAGTAGATCTAGCTGGTCTATCATAATATAATAGAGACAGTAGATCTAGCTGGTCTGTCATAATGTAATAGAGACAGTAGATCTAGCTGGTCAGTCAAAATATAATAGAGACAGTAGATCTAGCTGGTCTGTCATAATACAATAGACACAGCAGATCTAGCTGGTCTATCATAATATAATAGAGACAGTAGATCTAGCTGGTCTGTCATAATATAATACAGACAGTGGATCTAGCTGGCCTGTCATAATATAAGAGAGACACAGCGACAGTAGATCTAGCTGGTCTGTCATAATGTAATAGACACAGCAGATGTTGCTGGTCTATCATAATATAATAGAGACAGTAGATCTAGCTGGTCTGTCATACGTCAATGGAGACAGTAGATCTAGCTTCTCTGTCATAATATAGTAGAGACTGTAGACAGTGCTGGTCTGTCATAATGTAATAGAAACAACAGATCTAGCTGGTCTGTCATAATTCAATAGAGACAGTTGATCTAGCTGGTCTGTCATAATACAATAGAGACAGTAGATTTAGCTGGTCTGTCATAATATATTAGAGACAGTAGATCTAGTTTGTCTGTCATAATATAAAAGAGACAGCATATCTAGCTGGTCTGTCATAATATAATAGTGACAGTAGATCTAGCTTGTCTGTCATAGTATAATAGAGCCAGTAGATCTATCTGGTCTGTCATAATATAATAGAGCCAGTAGATCTAGCTGGTCTGTCATAGTATAATACAGCCAGTAGATCTAGATGGTCTGTCAAAATATACTAGAGACAGAAGATTTAGCTGGTCTGTCATAATGTAATAGAGACAGTAGATCTAGCTGGTCTGTCAAAATATAATAGAGACAGTAGATCTAGCTGGCCTGTCATACGTCAATGGAGACAGTAGATCTAGCTTCTCTGTCATAATATAATAGAGACAGTATATCTAGCTGGTCTGTCATAATATAATAGAGACCTAGAAATAGTAGATCTAGCTGGTCTCTCATAATATAATTCTAGACAGTAGATCTAGCTGGTCTGTCATAATATAATAGAGACAGTAGATCTAGCTGGTCGCTCATAATTTAATAGCGACAGTAGATCTAGCAGGTCTGTCATACGTCAATGGAGACAATTGATCTAGCTAGTCTGTCATAATATGATAGAGACAGTAGATCTAGCTGGTCTGTCCTAATATAATAGAGACAGTAGACAGTGCTGGTCTGTCATAATGTAATAGAGACAACAGATCTAGCTGGTCTGTCATAATTCAATAGAGACAGTTGATTTAGCTGGTCTGTCATAATACAATAGAGACAGTAGATTTAGCTGGTCTGTCATAATATAATAGAGACAGTAGATCTAGTTTGTCTATCATAATATAATAGAGAGAGTAAATCTAGCTTGTCTGTCATAATATAATAGAGACAGTAGATCTAGCTGGCCTGTCATAATATAAGAGAGACACAGAGGCAGTTTAACTAGCTGGTCTGTCATAATACAATAGAGATAGCAGATCTAGCTGGTCTGTCATAAAATAATTGAGACAGTAGATCTAGCTGCTCTGTCAAAATATAATAGAGACAGTAGATTTAGCTGGTCTGTCATAATATAATAGAGACAGTATATCTAGCTGGTCTGTCATAATATAATAGAGACAGTAGATCTAGCTGGTCTGTCATAATATAATAGAGACAGTCGATCTAGCTGGTCTGTCATAATATAATAGAGACAGTAGATCTAGCTGGTCAGTCATAATATAATAGAGGGAGTAGATCTAGCTCATATGTCATAATATAATAGAGACAGTAGATATAGCTGGTCTGTCATATTATAATAGAGACAGTAGATCTAGCTGGTCTGTCATAATACAATAGAGACCTAGAGATAGTAGATCTAGCTGGTCTGTCATAATATAATAGAGACAGTAGATCTAGCTGGTCGCTCATAATTTAATAGAGACAGTAGATCTAGCAGGTCTGTCATACGTCAATGGAGACAATTGATCTAGCTAGTCTGTCATAATATGATAGAGACAGTAGATCTAGCTGGTCTGTCCTAATATAATAGAGACAGTAGACAGTGCTGGTCTGTCATAATGTAATAGAGACAACAGATCTAGCTGGTCTGTCATAATTCAATAGAGACAGTTGATTTAGCTGGTCTGTCATAATACAATAGAGACAGTAGATTTAGCTGGTCTGTCATAATATAATAGAGACAGTAGATCTAGTTTGTCTGTCATAATATAATAGAGAGAGTAAATCTAGCTTGTCTGTCATAATATTATAGAGACAGTATATCTGGCTGGTCTGTCATAATATAATAGCGACAGTAGATCTAGCTGGCCTGTCATAATATAATAGAGACACAGAGACAGTAAATCTAGCTGGTCTGTCATAATTCAATAGAGACAGTAGATCTAGCTGGTCTGTCATAATACAATAGAGACAGTAGATCTAGCTGCTCTGTCATAATACAATGGATACAGTAGATTTAGCTGGTCTGTCATAATATAATAAAGACATTAAATCTAGCTGGTCTGTCAAAATTTAATAGAGACAGCAGATCAAGCTGGTCTGTCATAATATAATAAAGACAGCAGATCTAGCTGCTCTGTCATAATATAATAGTGACAGCAGATCTAGCTGGTCTGTCATAATATAATAGAGACAGTAGATCTAGCTGGTCTGTCATAATATTATAGAGACAGTATATCTGGCTGGTCTGTCATAATATAATAGAGACAGTAGATCTAGCTGGCCTGTCATAATATAATAGAGACACAGAGACAGTAAATCTAACTGGTCTGTCATTTTATAATACAGACAGTAGATCTAGCTGGTCTGTCATAATATAATAGAAACCTCGAGACAGTAGATCTAGCTGGTCTGTCATAATACAATAGAGATAGCAGATCTAGCTGGTCTGTCATAATATAATTGAGACAGTAGATCTAGCTGGTCTGTCATATTATAATAGAGACAGTAGATCTAGCTGGTCTGTCATAATGTAATAGAGAGAGCAGATCTAGCAGGTCTGTCATAATATAATAGAGACAGTAGATCTAGCTGGTCTGTCATAATATAATAGAGACAGCAGATCTAGCTGGTCTGTCATAATATAATAGAGACATTAAATCTATCTGGTCTGTCAAAATGTAATAGAGACAGCAGATCAAGCTGGTCTGTCATAATATAATAGAGGCAGTAGATCTAGCTGGCCTGTCATAATATAATAGAGACACAGAGACAGTAAATCTAGCTGGTCTGTCATTTTATAATACAGACAGTAGATCTAGCTGGTCTGTCATAATATAATAGAAACCTCGAGACAGTAGATCTAGCTGGTCTGTCATAATACAATAGAGATAGCAGATCTAGCTGGTCTGTCATAATATAATACAGACAGTAGATCTAGCTGGTCTGTCATATTATAATAGAGACAGTAGATCTAGCTGGTCTGTCATAATGTAATAGAGAGAGCAGATCTAGCAGGTCTGTCATAATATAATAGAGACAGTAGATCTAGCTGGTCTGTCATAATATAATAGAGACAGCAGATCTAGCTGGTCTGTCATAATATAATAGAGACATTAAATCTAGCTGGTCTGTCAAAATGTAATAGAGACAGCAGATCAAGCTGGTCTGTCATAATATAATAGAGGCAGTAGATCTAGCTGGTCTGTCATAATATAATAGAGACACAGTGACAGTAAATCTAGCTGGTCTTTCATATTATAATACAGAGAGTGGATCTAGCTGGTCTGTCATAATATAATAGAGACCTCGAGACAGTAGATCTAGCTGGTCTGTCATAATACAATAGAGATAGCAGATCTAGCTGGTCTGTCATAAAATAATTGAGAAAGTAGATCTAGCTGCTCTGTCATAATATAATAGAGACATTAGATCTAGCTGCACTGTCATAATGTAATGGAGACAGCAGATCTAGCTGGTCTGTCATAATATAATAGAGACAGTAGATCTAGCTGGCCTGTCATAATATAAGAGAGACACAGAGGCAGTTTATCTAGCTGGTCTGTCATAATACAATAGAGATAGCAGATCTAGCTGGTCTGTCATAAAATAATTGAGACAGTAGATCTAGCTGCTCTGTGAAAATATAATAGAGACAGTAGATTTAGCTGGTCTGTCATAATATAATAGAGACAGTATATCTAGCTGGTCTGTCATAATATAATATAGACAGTAGATCTAGCTGGTCTGTCATAATATAATAGAGACAGTCGATCTAGCTGGTCTGTCATAATATAATAGAGACAGTAGATCTAGCTGGTCAGTCATAATATAATAGAGGGAGTAGATCTAGCTCATGTGTCATAATATAATAGAGACAGTAGATATAGCTGGTCTGTCATATTATAATAGAGACAGTAGATCTAGCTGGTCTGTCATAATACAATAGAGACCTAGAGATAGTAGATCTAGCTGGTCTGTCATAATATAATAGAGACAGTAGATCTAGCTGGTCGCTCATAATTTAATAGAGACAGTAGATCTAGCAGGTCTGTCATACGTCAATGGAGACAATTGATCTAGCTAGTCTGTCATAATATGATAGAGACAGTAGATCTAGCTGGTCTGTCCTAATATAATAGAGACAGTAGACAGTGCTGGTCTGTCATAATACAATAGAGACAGTAGATTTAGCTGGTCTGTCATAATATAATAGAGACAGTAGATCTAGTTTGTCTATCATAATATAATAGAGAGAGTAAATCTAGCTTGTCTGTCATAATATAATAGAGACAGTAGATCTAGCTGGCCTGTCATAATATAAGAGAGACACAGAGGCAGTTTATCTAGCTGGTCTGTCATAATACAATAGAGATAGCAGATCTAGCTGGTCTGTCATAAAATAATTGAGACAGTAGATCTAGCTGCTCTGTCAAAATACAATAGAGACAGTAGATTTAGCTGGTCTGTCATAATATAATAGAGACAGTATATCTAGCTGGTCTGTCATAATATAATATAGACAGTAGATCTAGCTGGTCTGTCATAATATAATAGAGACAGTCGATCTAGCTGGTCTGTCATAATATAATAGAGACAGTAGATCTAGCTGGTCAGTCATAATATAATAGAGGGAGTAGATCTAGCTCATATGTCATAATATAATAGAGACAGTAGATATAGCTGGTCTGTCATATTATAATAGAGACAGTAGATCTAGCTGGTCTGTCATAATACAATAGAGACCTAGAGATAGTAGATCTAGCTGGTCTGTCATAATATAATAGAGACAGTAGATCTAGCTGGTCGCTCATAATTTAATAGAGACAGTAGATCTAGCAGGTCTGTCATACGTCAATGGAGACAATTGATCTAGCTAGTCTGTCATAATATGATAGAGACAGTAGATCTAGCTGGTCTGTCCTAATATAATAGAGACAGTAGACAGTGCTGGTCTGTCATAATGTAATAGAGACAACAGATCTAGCTGGTCTGTCATAATTCAATAGAGACAGTTGATTTAGCTGGTCTGTCATAATACAATAGAGACAGTAGATTTAGCTGGTCTGTCATAATATAATAGAGACAGTAGATCTAGTTTGTCTATCATAATATAATAGAGAGAGTAAATCTAGCTTGTCTGTCATAATATAATAGAGACAGTAGATCTAGCTGGCCTGTCATAATATAAGAGAGACACAGAGGCAGTTTATCTAGCTGGTCTGTCATAATACAATAGAGATAGCAGATCTAGCTGGTCTGTCATAAAATAATTGAGACAGTAGATCTAGCTGCTCTGTCAAAATATAATAGAGACAGTAGATTTAGCTGGTCTGTCATAATATAATAGAGACAGTATATCTAGCTGGTCTGTCATAATATAATAGAGACAGTAGATCTAGCTGGTCTGTCATAATATAATAGAGACAGTCGATCTAGCTGGTCTGTCATAATATAATAGAGACAGTAGATCTAGCTGGTCAGTCATAATATAATAGAGGGAGTAGATCTAGCTCATATGTCATAATATAATAGAGACAGTAGATATAGCTGGTCTGTCATATTATAATAGAGACAGTAGATCTAGCTGGTCTGTCATAATACAATAGAGACCTAGAGATAGTAGATCTAGCTGGTCTGTCATAATATAATAGAGACAGTAGATCTAGCTGGTCGCTCATAATTTAATAGAGACAGTAGATCTAGCAGGTCTGTCATACGTCAATGGAGACAATTGATCTAGCTAGTCTGTCATAATATGATAGAGACAGTAGATCTAGCTGGTCTGTCCTAATATAATAGTAGATTTAGCTGGTCTGTCATAATATAATAGAGACAGTAGATCTAGTTTGTCTATCATAATATAATAGAGAGAGTAAATCTAGCTTGTCTGTCATAATATAATAGAGACAGTAGATCTAGCTGGCCTTTCATAATATAAGAGAGACACAGAGGCAGTTTATCTAGCTGGTCTGTCATAATACAATAGAGATAGCAGATCTAGCTGGTCTGTCATAAAATAATTGAGACAGTAGATCTAGCTGCTCTGCCAAAATATAATAGAGACAGTAGATTTAGCTGGTCTGTCATAATATAATAGAGACAGTATATCTAGCTGGTCTGTCATGATATAATAGAGACAGTAGATCTAGCTGGTCTGTCATAATATAATAGAGACAGTCGATCTAGCTGGTCTGTCATAATATAATAGAGACAGTAGATCTAGCTGGTCAGTCATAATATAATAGAGGGAGTAGATCTAGCTCATATGTCATAATATAATAGAGACAGTAGATATAGCTGGTCTGTCATATTATAATAGAGACAGTAGATCTAGCTGGTCTGTCATAATACAATAGAGACCTAGAGATAGTAGATCTAGCTGGTCTGTCATAATATAATAGAGACAGTAGATCTAGCTGGTCACTCATAATTTAATAGAGACAGTAGATCTAGCAGGTCTGTCATACGTCAATGGAGACAATTGATCTAGCTAGTCTGTCATAATATGATAGAGACAGTAGATCTAGCTGGTCTGTCCTAATATAATAGAGACAGTAGACAGTGCTGGTCTGTCATAATGTAATAGAGACAACAGATCTAGCTAGTCTGTCATAATTCAATAGAGACAGTAGATTTAGCTGGTCTGTCATAATATAATAGAGACAGTAGATCTAGTTTGTCTGTCATAATATAATAGAGAGAGTAAATCTAGCTTGTCTGTCATAATATTATAGAGACAGTATATCTGGCTGGTCTGTCATAATATAATAGCGACAGTAGATCTAGCTGGCCTGTCATAATATAATAGAGACATAGAGACAGTAAATCTAGCTGGTCTGTCATAATTCAATAGAGACAGTAGATCTAGCTGGTCTATCATAATACAATAGAGACAGTAGATCTAGCTGCTCTGTCATAATACAATGGATACAGTAGATTTAGCTGGTCTGTCATAATATAATAGAGACATTAAATCTAGCTGGTCTGTCAAAATTTAATAGAGACAGCAGATCAAGCTGGTCTGTCATAATATAATAAAGACAGCAGATCTAGCTGCTCTGTCATAATATAATAGTGACAGCAGATC
Source organism: Oncorhynchus mykiss (assembly GCF_057628025.1). Taxonomy (NCBI): domain Eukaryota; kingdom Metazoa; phylum Chordata; class Actinopteri; order Salmoniformes; family Salmonidae; genus Oncorhynchus; species Oncorhynchus mykiss. The sequence goes on along the minus strand of NC_143050.1, from coordinate 41,959,403 downwards.
TAGCTGGTCTGTCATAATATAATAGAGACAGTAGATCTAGCTGGTCTGTCATAATATTATAGAGACAGTATATCTGGCTGGTCTGTCATAATATAATAGAGACAGTAGATCTAGCTGGCCTGTCATAATATAATAGAGACACAGAGACAGTAAATCTAGCTGGTCTGTCATTTTATAATACAGACAGTAGATCTAGCTGGTCTGTCATAATATAATAGAAACCTTGAGACAGTAGATCTAGCTGGTCTGTCATAATACAATAGAGATAGCAGATCTAGCTGGTCTGTCATAATATAATTGAGACAGAAGATCTAGCTGCTCTGTCATAATATAATAGAGACAGTAGATCAAGCTGCTCTGTCATAATATAATAGAGACAGTAGATCTAGCTGCTCTGTCATAATGTAATAGAGACAGCAGATCTAGCTGGTCTGTCATAATGTAATAGAGGCAGTAGATCTAGCTGGTCTGTCATAATATAATAGAGACACAGTGACAGTAAATCTAGCTGGTCTTTCATATTGTAATACAGAGAGTAGATCTAGCTGGTCTGTCATAATATAATAGAGACCTCGAGACAGTAGATCTAGCTGGTCTGTCATAATACAATAGAGATAGCAGATCTAGCCGGTCTGTCATAAAATAATTGAGACAGTAGATCTAGCTGCTCTGTCATAATATAATAGAGACAGTAGATCTAGCTGCACTGTCATAATGTAATAGAGACAGCAGATCTAGCTGGTCTGTCATAATACAATAGAGACAGTAGATCTAGCAGGCCTGTCATAATATAAGAGAGACACAGAGGCAGTTTATCTAGCTGGTCTGTCATAATGTAATAGAGACAGTAGATTTAGCTGGTCTGTCATAATATAATAGAGACAGTATATCTAGCTGGTCTGTCATAATATAATAGAGACAGTATATCTATCTGGTCTGTCATAATATAATAGGGACAGTAAATCTAGCAGCTCTGTCATAATGTAATAGAGACAGCAGATCTAGCAGGTCTGTCATAATATAATAGAGACAGTAGATCTAGCTGGTCTGTCATAATGTAATAGAGACAGCAGATCTAGCTGGTCTGTCATAATATAATAGAGACAGTAGAACTAGCTGTTCTGTCATAATGTAATAGAGACAGCAGATCCAGCTGGTCTGTCATAATTCAATAGAGACAGTAGATCTAGCTGGTCTGTCATAATACAATAGAGACAATAGATCTAGCTGCTCTGTCATAATACAATGGATACAGTAGATTTAGCTGGTCTGTCATAATATATTAGAGACAGTAGATCTAGCTGGTCTGTCATAATATAATAGAGACACAGAGACAGTAAATCTAGCTGGTCTGTCATTTTATAATACAGACAGTAGATCTAGCTGGTCTGTCATAATATAATAGAAACCTTGAGACAGTAGATCTAGCTGGTCTGTCATAATACAATAGAGATAGCAGATCTAGCTGGTCTGTCATAATATAATTGAGACAGAAGATCTAGCTGCTCTGTCATAATATAATAGAGACAGTAGATCTAGCTGCTCTGTCATAATATAATATAGACAGTAGATCTAGCTGCTCTGTCACAATGTAATAGAGACAGCAGATCTAGCTGGTCTGTCATAATATAATAGAGGCAGTAGATCTAGCTGGTCTGTCATAATATAATAGAGACACAGTGACAGTAAATCTAGCTGGTCTTTCATATTATAATACAGAGAGTAGATCTAGCTGGTCTGTCATAATATAATAGAGACATTAAATCTAGCTGGTCTGTCAAAATGTAATAGAGACAGCAGATCAAGCTGGTCTGTCATGATATAATAGAGACAGCAGATCTAGCTGCTCTGTCATAATATAATAGTGACAGCAGATCTAGCTGGTCTGTCATAATATAATAGAGACAGTAGATCTAGCTGGTCTGTCATAATATTATAGAGACAGTATATCTGGCTGGTCTGTCATAATATAATAGAGACAGTAGATCTAGCTGGCCTGTCATAATATAATAGAGACACAGAGACAGTAAATCTAGCTGGTCTGTCATTTTATAATACAGACAGTAGATCTAGCTGGTCTGTCATAATATAATAGAAACCTCGAGACAGTAGATCTAGCTGGTCTGTCATAATACAATAGAGATAGCAGATCTAGCTGGTCTGTCATAATATAATTGAGACAGAAGATCTAGCTGCTCTGTCATAATATAATAGAGACAGTAGATCTAGCTGCTTTGTCATAATATAATAGAGACAGTAGATCTAGCTGCTCTGTCACAATGTAATAGAGACAGCAGATCTAGCTGGTCTGTCATAATATAATAGAGGCAGTAGATCTAGCTGGTCTGTCGTAATATAATAGAGACACAGTGACAGTAAATCTAGCTGGTCTTTCATATTATAATACAGAGAGTAGATCTAGCTGGTCTGTCATAATATAATAGAGACCTCGAGACAGTAGATCTAGCTGGTCTGTCATAATATAATAGTGACAGCAGATCTAGCTGGTCTGTCATAATATAATAGAGACAGTAGATCTAGCTGGTCTGTCATAATATTATAGAGACAGTAAATCTAGCTGGTCTGTCATAATGTAATAGAGACAGTAGATTTAGCTGGTCTGTCATAATATAATAGAGACAGTATATCTAGCTGGTCTGTCATAATATAATAGAGACAGTATATCTATCTGGTCTGTCATAATATAATAGGGACAGTAAATCTAGCAGCTCTGTCATAATGTAATAGAGACAGCAGATCTAGCTGGTCTGTCATAATATAATAGAGACAGTAGAACTAGCTGTTCTGTCATAATGTAATAGAGACAGCAGATCCAGCTGGTCTGTCATAATTCAATAGAGACAGTAGATCTAGCTGGTCTGTCATAATATAATAGAGACAATAGATCTAGCTGCTCTGTCATAATACAATGGATACAGTAGATTTAGCTGGTCTGTCATAATATATTAGAGACAGTAGATCTAGCTGGTCTGTCATAATATAATAGAGACACAGAGACAGTAAATCTAGCTGGTCTGTCATTTTATAATACAGACAGTAGATCTAGCTGGTCTGTCATAATATAATAGAAACCTTGAGACAGTAGATCTAGCTGGTCTGTCATAATACAATAGAGATAGCAGATCTAGCTGGTCTGTCATAATATAATTGAGACAGAAGATCTAGCTGCTCTGTCATAATATAATAGAGACAGTAGATCTAGCTGCTCTGTCATAATATAATATAGACAGTAGATCTAGCTGCTCTGTCACAATGTAATAGAGACAGCAGATCTAGCTGGTCTGTCATAATATAATAGAGGCAGTAGATCTAGCTGGTCTGTCATAATATAATAGAGACACAGTGACAGTAAATCTAGCTGGTCTTTCATATTATAATACAGAGAGTAGATCTAGCTGGTCTGTCATAATATAATAGAGACATTAAATCTAGCTGGTCTGTCAAAATGTAATAGAGACAGCAGATCAAGCTGGTCTGTCATGATATAATAGAGACAGCAGATCTAGCTGCTCTGTCATAATATAATAGTGACAGCAGATCTAGCTGGTCTGTCATAATATAATAGAGACAGTAGATCTAGCTGGTCTGTCATAATATTATAGAGACAGTATATCTGGCTGGTCTGTCATAATATAATAGAGACAGTAGATCTAGCTGGCCTGTCATAATATTATAGAGACAGTATATCTGGCTGGTCTGTCATAATATAATAGAGACAGTAGATCTAGCTGGCCTGTCATAATATAATAGAGACACAGAGACAGTAAATCTAGCTGGTCTGTCATTTTATAGTACAGACAGTAGATCTAGCTGGTCTGTCATAATATAATATAAACCTTGAGACAGTAGATCTAGCTGGTCTGTCATAATACAATAGAGATAGCAGATCTAGCTGGTCTGTCATAATATAATTGAGACAGAAGATCTAGCTGCTCTGTCATAATATAATAGAGACAGTAGATCTAGCTGCTCTGTCATAATATAATAGAGACAGTAGATCTAGCTGCTCTGTCACAATGTAATAGAGACAGCAGATCTAGCTGGTCTGTCATAATATAATAGAGGCAGTAGATCTAGCTGGTCTGTCATAATATAATAGAGACACAGTGACAGTAAATCTAGCTGGTCTTTCATATTATAATACAGAGAGTAGATCTAGCTGGTCTGTCATAATATAATAGAGACATTAAATCTAGCTGGTCTGTCAAAATGTAATAGAGACAGCAGATCAAGCTGGTCTGTCATAATATAATAGAGACAGCAGATCTAGCTGGTCTGTCATTATATAATAGAGACAGTATATCTAGCTGGTCTGTCAAAATGTAATAGAGACAGCAGATCAAGCTGGTCTGTCATAATATAATAGAGGCAGTAGATCTAGCTGGTCTGTCATAATATAATAGAGACACAGTGACAGTAAATCTAGCTGGTCTTTCATATTATAATCCAGAGAGTGGATCTAGCTGGTCTGTCATAATATAATAGAGACCTCGAGACAGTAGATCTAGCTGGTCTGTCATAATACAATAGAGATAGCAGATCTAGCTGGTCTGTCATAAAATAATTGAGAAAGTAGATCTAGCTGCTCTGTCATAATATAATAGAGACAGTAGATCTAGCTGCACTGTCATAATGTAATGGAGACAGCAGATCTAGCTAGTCTGTCATAATATAATAGAGACAGTAGATCTGACTGGCCTGTCATAATATAAGAGAGACACAGAGGCAGTTTATCTAGCTGGTCTGTCATAATACAATAGAGATAGCAGATCTAGCTGGTCTGTCATAAAATAATTGAGACAGTAGATCTAGCTGCTCTGTCATAATACAATAGAGAAAGCAGATCTAGCTGGTCTTTCATAATACAATTGAGACATTAGATCTGGCTTCTCTGTCATAATATAATAGAGACAGTAGATTTAGCTGGTCTGTCATAATATAATAGAGACAGTATATCTAGCTGGTCTGTCATAATATAATAGAGACAGTATATCTATCTGGTCTGTCATAATACAATAGAGAAAGCAGATCTAGCTGGTCTTTCATAATACAATTGAGACATTAGATCTGGCTTCTCTGTCATAATATAATAGAGACAGTAGATCTAGCTTCTCTGTCATAATGTAATAGAGACAGCAGATCTAGCTGGTCTGTCATAATATAATAGAGCCAGAAGATCTAGCTGGTCTGTCATAATATAATAGAGACTGAGATCTAGCTGGTCTGTCATATTATAATAGAGACAGTATATCTAGCTGGTCTGTCATAATATAATAGAGACCTAGAAATAGTAGATCTAGCTGGTCTCTCATAATATAATAGAGACAGTAGATCTAGCTGGTCGCTTATAATTTAATAGAGGCAGTTGATCTAGCTGGTCTGTCATAATATAATAGAGACACAGTGACAGTAAATCTAGCTGGTCTGTCATTTTATAATACAGAGAGTAGATCTAGCTGGTCTGTCATAATATAATAGAGACCTCGAGACAGTAGATCTAGCTGGTCTGTCATAATACAATAGAGATAGCAGATCTAGCTGGTCTGTCATAAAATATTTGAGACAGTAGATCTAGCTGGCCTGTCATAATATAAGAGAGACACAGAGACAGTTGATCTAGCTGGTCTCTCATAATATAATAGAGACAGTAGATTTAACTGGTCTGTCATAATTGAATAGAGGCAGTTGATATAGCTGGTCTGTCATAATATAATAGAGACAGTAGATCTAGCTGGTCTGTCATAATATAATAGAGACAGTAGATCTAGCTGGTCTGTCATAATATAATAGGGACAGTAAATCTAGCAGCTCTGTCATAATGTAATAGAGACAGCAGATCTAGCAGGTCTGTCATAATATAATAGAGACAGTAGATCTAGCTCGTCTGTCATAATATAATAGAGACAGCAGATCTAGCTGGTCTGTCATAATATAATAGAGACAGTAGAACTAGCTGTTCGGTCATAATGTAATAGAGACAGCAGATCCAGCTGGTCTGTCATAATTCAATAGAGACAGTAGATCTAGCTGGTCTGTCATAATACAATAGAGACAATAGATCTAGCTGCTCTGTCATAATACAATGGATACAGTAGATTTAGCTGGTCTGTCATAATATATTAGAGACAGTAGATCTAGCTGGTCTGTCATAATATAATAGAGACATAAAATCTAGCTGGTCTGTCAAAATGTAATAGAGACAGCAGATCAAGCTGGTCTGTCATAATATAATAGAGACAGTAGATCTAGCTGGTCTGTCATAATATAATAGAGACATAAAATCTAGCTGGTCTGTCAAAATGTAATAGAGACAGCAGATCAAGCTGGTCTGTCATAATATAATAGAGACAGTAGATCTAGCTGGTCTGTCTTAATATTATAGAGACAGTATATCTGGCTGGTCTGTCATAATATAATAGAGACAGTAGATCTAGCTGGCCTGTCATAATATAATAGAGACACAGAGACAGTAAATCTAGCTGGTCTGTCATTTTATAATACAGACAGTAGATCTAGCTGGTCTGTCATAATATAATAGAGACATTAAATCTAGCTGGTCTGTCAAAATGTAATAGAGACAGCAGATCAAGCTGGTCTGTCATAATATAATAGAGACAGCAGATCTAGCTGCTCTGTCATAATATAATAGTGACAGCAGATCTAGCTGGTCTGTCATAATATAATAGAGACAGTAGATCTAGCTGGTCTGTCATAATATTATAGAGACAGTAGATCTAGCTGGCCTGTCATAATATAATAGAGACACAGAGACAGTAAATCTAGCTGGTCTGTCATTTTATAATACAGACAGTAGATCTAGCTGGTCTGTCATAATATAATAGAAACCTCGAGACAGTAGATCTAGCTGGTCTGTCATAATACAATAGAGATAGCAGATCTAGCTGGTCTGTCATTATAATTGAGACAGAAGATCTAGCTGCTCTGTCATAATATAATAGAGACAGTAGATCTAGCTGCTTTGTCATAATATAATTGAGACAGTAGATCTAGCTGCTCTGTCACAATTTAATAGAGACAGCAGATCTAGCTGGTCTGTCATAATATAATAGAGGCAGTAGATCTAGCTGGTCTGTCATAATATAATAGAGACACAGTGACAGTAAATCTAGCTGGTCTTTCATATTATAATACAGAGAGTAGATCTAGCTGGTCTGTCATAATATAATAGAGACCTCGAGACAGTAGATCTAGCTGGTCTGTCATAATACAATAGAGATAGCAGATCTAGCTGGTCTGTCATAAAATAATTGAGACAGTAGATCTAGCTGCTCTGTCAAAATATAATAGAGACAGTAGATTTAGCTGGTCTGTCATAATATAATAGAGACAGTATATCTAGCTGGTCTGTCATAATATAATAGAGACAGTATATCTATCTGGTCTGTCATAATACAATAGAGAAAGCAGATCTAGCTGGTCTTTCATAATACAATTGAGACATTAGATCTGGCTTCTCTGTCATAATATAATAGAGACAGTAGATCTAGCTGCTCTGTCATAATGTAATAGAGACAGCAGATCTAGCTGGTCTGTCATAATATAATAGAGCCAGAAGATCTAGCTGGTGTGTCATAATATAATAGAGACTGAGATCTAGCTGGTCTGTCATATTATAATAGAGACAGTATATCTAGCTGGTCTGTCATAATATAATAGAGACCTAGAAATAGTAGATCTAGCTGGTCTCTCATAATATAATAGAGACAGTAGATCTAGCTGGTCGCTTATAATTTAATAGAGGCAGTTGATCTAGCTGGTCTGTCATAATATAATAGAGACACAGTGACAGTAAATCTAGCTGGTCTGTCATTTTATAATACAGAGAGTAGATCTAGCTGGTCTGTCATAATATAATAGAGACCTCGAGACAGTAGATCTAGCTGGTCTGTCATAATACAATAGAGATAGCAGATCTAGCTGGTCTGTCATAAAATATTTGAGACAGTAGATCTAGCTGGCCTGTCATAATATAAGAGAGACACAGAGACAGTTGATCTAGCTGGTCTCTCATAATATAATAGAGACAGTAGATTTAACTGGTCTGTCATAATTCAATAGAGGCAGTTGATATAGCTGGTCTGTCATAATATAATAGAGACAGTAGATCTAGCTGGTCTGTCATAATATAATAGAGACAGTAGATCAAGCTGGTCTGTCATATTATAATAGAGACAGTAGATCTAGCTGGTCTGTCATAATATAATAGGGACAGTAAATCTAGCAGCTCTGTCATAATGTAATAGAGACAGCAGATCTAGCAGGTCTGTCATAATATAATAGAGACAGTAGATCTAGCTCGTCTGTCATAATATAATAGAGACAGCAGATCTAGCTGGTCTGTCATAATATAATAGAGACAGTAGAACTAGCTGTTCTGTCATAATGTAATAGAGACAGCAGATCCAGCTGGTCTGTCATAATTCAATAGAGACAGTAGATCTAGCTGGTCTGTCATAATACACTAGAGACAATAGATCTAGCTGCTCTGTCATAATACAATGGATACAGTAGATTTAGCTGGTCTGTCATAATATATTAGAGACAGTAGATCTAGCTGGTCTGTCATAATATAATAGAGACATAAAATCTAGCTGGTCTGTCAAAATGTAATAGAGACAGCAGATCAAGCTGGTCTGTCATAATATAATAGAGACAGTAGATCTAGCTGGTCTGTCATAATATAATAGAGACATAAAATCTAGCTGGTCTGTCAAAATGTAATAGAGACAGCAGATCAAGCTGGTCTGTCATAATATAATAGAGACAGTAGATCTAGCTGGTCTGTCTTAATATTATAGAGACAGTATATCTGGTTGGTCTGTCATAATATAATAGAGACAGTAGATCTAGCTGGCCTGTCATAATATAATAGAGACACAGAGACAGTAAATCTAGCTGGTCTGTCATTTTATAATACAGACAGTAGATCTAGCTGGTCTGTCATAATATAATAGAGACACAGTGACAGTAAATCTAGCTGGTCTTTCATATTATAATACAGAGAGTAGATCTAGCTGGTCTGTCATAATATAATAGAGACCTCGAGACAGTAGATCTAGCTGGTCTGTCATAATACAATAGAGATAGCAGATCTAGCTGGTCTGTCATAAAATAATTGAGACAGTAGATCTAGCTGCTCTATCAAAATATAATAGAGACAGTAGATTTAGCTGGTCTGTCATAATATAATAGGGACAGTAAACCTAGCAGCTCTGTCATAATGTAATAGAGACGGCAGATCTAGCAGGTCTGTCATAATATAATAGAGACAGTAGATCTAGCTGGTCTGTCATAATGTAATAGAGACAGCAGATCTAGCTGGTCTGTCATAATATAATAGAGACAGTAGAACTAGCTGTTCTGTCATAATGTAATAGAGACAGCAGATCCAGCTGGTCTGTCATAATTCAATAGAGACAGTAGATCTAGCTGGTCTGTCATAATACAATAGAGACAATAGATCTAGCTGCTCTGTCATAATACAATGGATACAGTAGATTTAGCTGGTCTGTCATAATATATTAGAGACAGTAGATCTAGCTGGTCTGTCATAATATAATAGAGACACAGAGACAGTAAATCTAGCTGGTCTGTCATATTATAATACAGACAGTAGATCTAGCTGGTCTGTCATAATATAATAGAAACCTTGAGACAGTAGATCTAGCTGGTCTGTCATAATACAATAGAGATAGCAGATCTAGCTGGTCTGTCATAATATAATAGAGACAGTAGATCTAGCTGCTCTGTCATAATATAATATAGACAGTAGATCTAGCTGCTCTGTCACAATGTAATAGAGACAGCAGATCTAGCTGCTCTGTCATAATATAATAGTGACAGCAGATCTAGCTGGTCTGTCATAATATAATAGAGACAGTAGATCTAGCTGGTCTGTCATAATATTATAGAGACAGTATATCTGGCTGGTCTGTCATAATATAATAGAGACAGTAGATCTAGCTGGCCTGTCATAATATTATAGAGACAGTATATCTGGCTGGTCTGTCATAATATAATAGAGACAGTAGATCTAGCTGGCCTGTCATAATATAATAGAGACACAGAGACAGTAAATCTAGCTGGTCTGTCATTTTATAGTACAGACAGTAGATCTAGCTGGTCTGTCATAATATAATATAAACCTTGAGACAGTAGATCTAGCTGGTCTGTCATAATACAATAGAGATAGCAGATCTAGCTGGTCTGTCATAATATAATTGAGACAGAAGATCTAGCTGCTCTGTCATAATATAATAGAGACAGTAGATCTAGCTGCTCTGTCATAATATAATAGAGACAGTAGATCTAGCTGCTCTGTCACAATGTAATAGAGACAGCAGATCTAGCTGGTCTGTCATAATATAATAGAGGCAGTAGATCTAGCTGGTCTGTCATAATATAATAGAGACACAGTGACAGTAAATCTAGCTGGTCTTTCATATTATAATACAGAGAGTAGATCTAGCTGGTCTGTCATAATATAATAGAGACATTAAATCTAGCTGGTCTGTCAAAATGTAATAGAGACAGCAGATCAAGCTGGTCTGTCATAATATAATAGAGACAGCAGATCTAGCTGGTCTGTCATAATATAATAGAGACAGTATATCTAGCTGGTCTGTCAAAATGTAATAGAGACAGCAGATCAAGCTGGTCTGTCATAATATAATAGAGGCAGTAGATCTAGCTGGTCTGTCATAATATAATAGAGACACAGTGACAGTAAATCTAGCTGGTCTTTCATATTATAATCCAGAGAGTGGATCTAGCTGGTCTGTCATAATATAATAGAGACCTCGAGACAGTAGATCTAGCTGGTCTGTCATAATACAATAGAGATAGCAGATCTAGCTGGTCTGTCATAAAATAATTGAGAAAGTAGATCTAGCTGCTCTGTCATAATATAATAGAGACAGTAGATCTAGCTGCACTGTCATAATGTAATGGAGACAGCAGATCTAGCTAGTCTGTCATAATATAATAGAGACAGTAGATCTGACTGGCCTGTCATAATATAAGAGAGACACAGAGGCAGTTTATCTAGCTGGTCTGTCATAATACAATAGAGATAGCAGATCTAGCTGGTCTGTCATAAAATAATTGAGACAGTAGATCTAGCTGCTCTGTCATAATACAATAGAGAAAGCAGATCTAGCTGGTCTTTCATAATACAATTGAGACATTAGATCTGGCTTCTCTGTCATAATATAATAGAGACAGTAGATTTAGCTGGTCTGTCATAATATAATAGAGACAGTATATCTAGCTGGTCTGTCATAATATAATAGAGACAGTATATCTATCTGGTCTGTCATAATACAATAGAGAAAGCAGATCTAGCTGGTCTTTCATAATACAATTGAGACATTAGATCTGGCTTCTCTGTCATAATATAATAGAGACAGTAGATCTAGCTGCTCTGTCATAATGTAATAGAGACAGCAGATCTAGCTGGTCTGTCATAATATAATAGAGCCAGAAGATCTAGCTGGTCTGTCATAATATAATAGAGACTGAGATCTAGCTGGTCTGTCATATTATAATAGAGACAGTATATCTAGCTGGTCTGTCATAATATAATAGAGACCTAGAAATAGTAGATCTAGCTGGTCTCTCATAATATAATAGAGACAGTAGATCTAGCTGGTCGCTTATAATTTAATAGAGGCAGTTGATCTAGCTGGTCTGTCATAATATAATAGAGACACAGTGACAGTAAATCTAGCTGGTCTGTCATTTTATAAAACAGAGAGTAGATCTAGCTGGTCTGTCATAATATAATAGAGACCTCGAGACAGTAGATCTAGCTGGTCTGTCATAATACAATAGAGATAGCAGATCTAGCTGGTCTGTCATAAAATATTTGAGACAGTAGATCTAGCTGGCCTGTCATAATATAAGAGAGACACAGAGACAGTTGATCTAGCTGGTCTCTCATAATATAATAGAGACAGTAGATTTAACTGGTCTGTCATAATTGAATAGAGGCAGTTGATATAGCTGGTCTGTCATAATATAATAGAGACAGTAGATCTAGCTGGTCTGTCATAATATAATAGAGACAGTAGATCTAGCTGGTCTGTCATAATATAATAGGGACAGTAAATCTAGCAGCTCTGTCATAATGTAATAGAGACAGCAGATCTAGCAGGTCTGTCATAATATAATAGAGACAGTAGATCTAGCTCGTCTGTCATAATATAATAGAGACAGCAGATCTAGCTGGTCTGTCATAATATAATAGAGACAGTAGAACTAGCTGTTCGGTCATAATGTAATAGAGACAGCAGATCCAGCTGGTCTGTCATAATTCAATAGAGACAGTAGATCTAGCTGGTCTGTCATAATACAATAGAGACAATAGATCTAGCTGCTCTGTCATAATACAATGGATACAGTAGATTTAGCTGGTCTGTCATAATATATTAGAGACAGTAGATCTAGCTGGTCTGTCATAATATAATAGAGACATAAAATCTAGCTGGTCTGTCAAAATGTAATAGAGACAGCAGATCAAGCTGGTCTGTCATAATATAATAGAGACAGTAGATCTAGCTGGTCTGTCATAATATAATAGAGACATAAAATCTAGCTGGTCTGTCAAAATGTAATAGAGACAGCAGATCAAGCTGGTCTGTCATAATATAATAGAGACAGTAGATCTAGCTGGTCTGTCTTAATATTATAGAGACAGTATATCTGGCTGGTCTGTCATAATATAATAGAGACAGTAGATCTAGCTGACCTGTCATAATATAATAGAGACACAGAGACAGTAAATCTAGCTGGTCTGTCATTTTATAATACAGACAGTAGATCTAGCTGGTCTGTCATAATATAATAGAAACCTTGAGACAGTAGATCTAGCTGGTCTGTCATAATACAATAGAGATAGCAGATCTAGCTGGTCTGTCATAATATAATTGAGACAGAATATCTAGCTGCTCTGTCATAATATAATAGAGACAGTAGATCTAGCTGCTCTGTCATTATATAATAGAGACAGTAGATCTAGCTGCTCTGTCACAATGTAATAGAGACAGCAGATCTAGCTGGTCTGTCATAATATAATAGAGGCAGTAGATCTAGCTGGTCTGTCATAATATAATAGAGACACAGTGAAAGTAAATCTAGCTGGTCTTTCATATTATAATACAGAGAGTAGATAAAGCTGGTCTGTCATAATATAATAGAGACATTAAATCTAGCTGGTCTGTCATAATATAATAGAGACATTAAATCTAGCTGGTCTGTCAAAATGTAATAGAGACAGCAGATCAAGCTGGTCTGTCATAATATAATAGAGACAGCAGATCTAGCTGCTCTGTCATAATATAATAGTGACAGCAGATCTAGCTGGTCTGTCATAATATAATAGATACAGTAGATCTAGCTGGTCTGTCATAATATTATAGAGACAGTAGATCTAGCTGGCCTGTCATAATATAATAGAGACACAGAGACAGTAAATCTAGCTGGTCTGTCATTTTATAATACAGACAGTAGATCTAGCTGGTCTGTCATAATATAATAGAAACCTCGAGACAGTAGATCTAGCTGGTCTGTCATAATACAATAGAGATAGCAGATCTAGCTGATCTGTCATTATAATTGAGACAGAAGATCTAGCTGCTCTGTCATAATATAATAGAGACAGTAGATCTAGCTGCTTTGTCATAATATAATTGAGACAGTAGATCTAGCTGCTCTGTCACAATGTAATAGAGACAGCAGATCTAGCTGGTCTGTCATAATATAATAGAGGCAGTAGATCTAGCTGGTCTGTCATAATATAATAGAGACACAGTGACAGTAAATCTAGCTGGTCTTTCATATTATAATACAGAGAGTAGATCTAGCTGGTCTGTCATAATATAATAGAGACCTCGAGACAGTAGATCTAGCTGGTCTGTCATAATACAATAGAGATAGCAGATCTAGCTGGTCTGTCATAAAATAATTGAGACAGTAGATCTAGCTGCTCTGTCAAAATATAATAGAGACAGTAGATTTAGCTGGTCTGTCATAATATAATAGAGACAGTATATCTAGCTGGTCTGTCATAATATAATAGAGACAGTATATCTAGCTGGCCTGTCATAATATAATAGAGACACAGAGACAGTAAATCTAGCTGGTCTGTCATTTTATAATACAGACAGTAGATCTAGCTGGTCTGTCATAATATAATAGAGACATTAAATCTAGCTGGTCTGTCAAAATGTAATAGAGACAGCAGATCAAGCTGGTCTGTCATAATATAATAGAGACAGCAGATCTAGCTGCTCTGTCATAATATAATAGTGACAGCAGATCTAGCTGGTCTGTCATAATATAATAGAGACAGTAGATCTAGCTGGTCTGTCATAATATTATAGAGACAGTAGATCTAGCTGGCCTGTCATAATATAATAGAGACACAGAGACAGTAAATCTAGCTGGTCTGTCATTTTATAATACAGACAGTAGATCTAGCTGGTCTGTCATAATATAATAGAAACCTCGAGACAGTAGATCTAGCTGGTCTGTCATAATACAATAGAGATAGCAGATCTAGCTGGTCTGTCATTATAATTGAGACAGAAGATCTAGCTGCTCTGTCATAATATAATAGAGACAGTAGATCTAGCTGCTTTGTCATAATATAATTGAGACAGTAGATCTAGCTGCTCTGTCACAATGTAATAGAGACAGCAGATCTAGCTGGTCTGTCATAATATAATAGAGGCAGTAGATCTAGCTGGTCTGTCATAATATAATAGAGACACAGTGACAGTAAATCTAGCTGGTCTTTCATATTATAATACAGAGAGTAGATCTAGCTGGTCTGTCATAATATAATAGAGACCTCGAGACAGTAGATCTAGCTGGTCTGTCATAATACAATAGAGATAGCAGATCTAGCTGGTCTGTCATAAAATAATTGAGACAGTAGATCTAGCTGCTCTGTCAAAATATAATAGAGACAGTAGATTTAGCTGGTCTGTCATAATATAATAGAGACAGTATATCTAGCTGGTCTGTCATAATATAATAGAGACAGTATATCTATCTGGTCTGTCATAATACAATAGAGAAAGCAGATCTAGCTGGTCTTTCATAATACAATTGAGACATTAGATCTGGCTTCTCTGTCATAATATAATAGAGACAGTAGATCTAGCTGCTCTGTCATAATGTAATAGAGACAGCAGATCTAGCTGGTCTGTCATAATATAATAGAGCCAGAAGATCTAGCTGGTGTGTCATAATATAATAGAGACTGAGATCTAGCTGGTCTGTCATATTATAATAGAGACAGTATATCTAGCTGGTCTGTCATAATATAATAGAGACCTAGAAATAGTAGATCTAGCTGGTCTCTCATAATATAATAGAGACAGTAGATCTAGCTGGTCGCTTATAATTTAATAGAGGCAGTTGATCTAGCTGGTCTGTCATAATATAATAGAGACACAGTGACAGTAAATCTAGCTGGTCTGTCATTTTATAATACAGAGAGTAGATCTAGCTGGTCTGTCATAATATAATAGAGACCTCGAGACAGTAGATCTAGCTGGTCTGTCATAATACAATAGAGATAGCAGATCTAGCTGGTCTGTCATAAAATATTTGAGACAGTAGATCTAGCTGGCCTGTCATAATATAAGAGAGACACAGAGACAGTTGATCTAGCTGGTCTCTCATAATATAATAGAGACAGTAGATTTAACTGGTCTGTCATAATTCAATAGAGGCAGTTGATATAGCTGGTCTGTCATAATATAATAGAGACAGTAGATCTAGCTGGTCTGTCATAATATAATAGAGACAGTAGATCTAGCTGGTCTGTCATATTATAATAGAGACAGTAGATCTAGCTGGTCTGTCATAATATAATAGGGACAGTAAATCTAGCAGCTCTGTCATAATGTAATAGAGACAGCAGATCTAGCAGGTCTGTCATAATATAATAGAGACAGTAGATCTAGCTCGTCTGTCATAATATAATAGAGACAGCAGATCTAGCTGGTCTGTCATAATATAATAGAGACAGTAGAACTAGCTGTTCTGTCATAATGTAATAGAGACAGCAGATCCAGCTGGTCTGTCATAATTCAATAGAGACAGTAGATCTAGCTGGTCTGTCATAATACACTAGAGACAATAGATCTAGCTGCTCTGTCATAATACAATGGATACAGTAGATTTAGCTGGTCTGTCATAATATATTAGAGACAGTAGATCTAGCTGGTCTGTCATAATATAATAGAGACATAAAATCTAGCTGGTCTGTCAAAATGTAATAGAGACAGCAGATCAAGCTGGTCTGTCATAATATAATAGAGACAGTAGATCTAGCTGGTCTGTCATAATATAATAGAGACATAAAATCTAGCTGGTCTGTCAAAATGTAATAGAAACAGCAGATCAAGCTGGTCTGTCATAATATAATAGAGACAGTAGATCTAGCTGGTCTGTCTTAATATTATAGAGACAGTATATCTGGTTGGTCTGTCATAATATAATAGAGACAGTAGATCTAGCTGGCCTGTCATAATATAATAGAGACACAGAGACAGTAAATCTAGCTGGTCTGTCAGTTTATAATACAGACAGTAGATCTAGCTGGTCTGTCATAATATAATAGAAACCTTGAGACAGTAGATCTAGCTGGTCTGTCATAATATAATAGAGACACAGTGACAGTAAATCTAGCTGGTCTTTCATATTATAATACAGAGAGTAGATCTAGCTGGTCTGTCATAATATAATAGAGACCTCGAGACAGTAGATCTAGCTGGTCTGTCATAATACAATAGAGATAGCAGATCTAGCTGGTCTGTCATAAAATAATTGAGACAGTAGATCTAGCTGCTCTATCAAAATATAATAGAGACAGTAGATATAGCTGGTCTGTCATAATATAATAGAGACAGTATATCTAGCTGGTCTGTCATAATATAATAGAGACAGTATATCTATCTGGTCTGTCATAATACAATACAGAGAGTAGATCTAGCTGGTCTGTCATAATATAATAGAGACATTAAATCTAGCTGGTCTGTCAAAATGTAATAGAGACAGCAGATCAAGCTGGTCTGTCATAATATAATAGAGACAGCAGATCTAGCTGCTCTGTCATAATATAATAGTGACAGCAGATCTAGCTGGTCTGTCATAATATAATAGAGACAGTAGATCTAGCTGGTCTGTCATAATATTATAGAGACAGTAGATCTAGCTGGCCTGTCATAATATAATAGAGACACAGAGACAGTAAATCTAGCTGGTCTGTCATTTTATAATACAGACAGTAGATCTAGCTGGTCTGTCATAATATAATAGAAACCTCGAGACAGTAGATCTAGCTGGTCTGTCATAATACAATAGAGATAGCAGATCTAGCTGGTCTGTCATTATAATTGAGACAGAAGATCTAGCTGCTCTGTCATAATATAATAGAGACAGTAGATCTAGCTGCTTTGTCATAATATAATTGAGACAGTAGATCTAGCTGCTCTGTCACAATGTAATAGAGACAGTATATCTATCTGGTCTGTCATAATACAATAGAGAAAGCAGATCTAGCTGGTCTTTCATAATACAATTGAGACATTAGATCTGGCTTCTCTGTCATAATATAATAGAGACAGTAGATCTAGCTGCTCTGTCATAATGTAATAGAGACAGCAGATCTAGCTGGTCTGTCATAATATAATAGAGCCAGAAGATCTAGCTGGTCTGTCATAATATAATAGAGACTGAGATCTAGCTGGTCTGTCATATTATAATAGAGACAGTATATCTAGCTGGTCTGTCATAATATAATAGAGACCTAGAAATAGTAGATCTAGCTGGTCTCTCATAATATAATAGAGACAGTAGATCTAGCTGGTCGCTTATAATTTAATAGAGGCTGTTGATCTAGCTGGTCTGTCATAATATAATAGAGACACAGTGACAGTAAATCTAGCTGGTCTGTCATTTTATAATACAGAGAGTAGATCTAGCTGGTCTGTCATAATATAATAGAGACCTCGAGACAGTAGATCTAGCTGGTCTGTCATAATACAATAGAGATAGCAGATCTAGCTGGTCTGTCATAAAATATTTGAGACAGTAGATCTAGCTGGCCTGTCATAATATAAGAGAGACACAGAGACAGTTGATCTAGCTGGTCTCTCATAATATAATAGAGACAGTAGATTTAACTGGTCTGTCATAATTCAATAGAGGCAGTTGATATAGCTGGTCTGTCATAATATAATAGAGACAGTAGATCTAGCTGGTCTGTCATAATATAATAGAGACAGTAGATCTAGCTGGTCTGTCATATTATAATAGAGACAGTAGATCTAGCTGGTCTGTCATAATATAATAGGGACAGTAAATCTAGCAGCTCTGTCATAATGTAATAGAGACAGCAGATCTAGCTGGTCGCTTATAATTTAATAGAGGCAGTTGATCTAGCTGGTCTGTCATAATATAATAGAGACACAGTGACAGTAAATCTAGCTGGTCTGTCATTTTATAATACAGAGAGTAGATCTAGCTGGTCTGTCATAATATAATAGAGACCTCGAGACAGTAGATCTAGCTGGTCTGTCATAATACAATAGAGATAGCAGATCTAGCTGGTCTGTCATAAAATATTTGAGACAGTAGATCTAGCTGGCCTGTCATAATATAAGAGAGACACAGAGACAGTTGATCTAGCTGGTCTCTCATAATATAATAGAGACAGTAGATTTAACTGGTCTGTCATAATTCAATAGAGGCAGTTGATATAGCTGGTCTGTCATAATATAATAGAGACAGTAGATCTAGCTGGTCTGTCATAATATAATAGAGACAGTAGATCTAGCTGGTCTGTCATATTATAATAGAGACAGTAGATCTAGCTGGTCTGTCATAATATAATAGGGACAGTAAATCTAGCAGCTCTGTCATAATGTAATAGAGACAGCAGATCTAGCAGGTCTGTCATAATATAATAGAGACAGTAGATCTAGCTCGTCTGTCATAATATAATAGAGACAGCAGATCTAGCTGGTCTGTCATAATATAATAGAGACAGTAGAACTAGCTGTTCTGTCATAATGTAATAGAGACAGCAGATCCAGCTGGTCTGTCATAATTCAATAGAGACAGTAGATCTAGCAGGTCTGTCATAATACACTAGAGACAATAGATCTAGCTGCTCTGTCATAATACAATGGATACAGTAGATTTAGCTGGTCTGTCATAATATATTAGAGACAGTAGATCTAGCTGGTCTGTCATAATATAATAGAGACATAAAATCTAGCTGGTCTGTCAAAATGTAATAGAGACAGCAGATCAAGCTGGTCTGTCATAATATAATAGAGACAGTAGATCTAGCTGGTCTGTCATAATATAATAGAGACATAAAATCTAGCTGGTCTGTCAAAATGTAATAGAGACAGCAGATCAAGCTGGTCTGTTATAATATAATAGAGACAGTAGATCTAGCTGGTCTGTCTTAATATTATAGAGACATTAAATCTAGCTGTTCTGTCAAAATGTAATAGAGACAGCAGATCAAGCTGGTCTGTCATAATATAATAGAGACAGCAGATCTAGCTGCTCTGTCATAATATAATAGTGACAGCAGATCTAGCTGGTCTGTCATAATATCATAGAGACAGTAGATCTAGCTGGTCTGTCATAATATTATAGAGACAGTATATCTGGCTGGTCTGTCATAATATAATAGAGACAGTAGATCTAGCTGGCCTGTCATAATATAATAGAGACACAGAGACAGTAAATCTAGCTGGTCTGTCATTTTATAATACAGACAGTAGATCTAGCTGGTCTGTCATAATATAATAGAAACCTCGAGACAGTAGATCTAGCTGGTCTGTCATAATACAATAGAGATAGCAGATGTAGCTGGTCTGTCATAATATAATTGAGACAGAAGATCTAGCTGCTCTGTCATAATATAATAGAGACAGTAGATCTAGCTGCTTTGTCATAATATAATAGAGACAGTAGATCTAGCTGCTCAGTCACAATGTAATAGAGACAGCAGATCTAGCTGGTCTGTCGTAATATAATAGAGGCAGTAGATCTAGCTGGTCTGTCATAATATAATAGAGACACAGTGACAGTAAATCTAGCTGGTCTTTCATATTATAATACAGAGAGTAGATCTAGCTGGTCTGTCATAATATAATAGAGACCTCGAGACAGTAGATCTAGCTGGTCTGTCATAATACAATATAGATAGCAGATCTAGCTGGTCTGTCATAAAATAATTGAGAAAGTAGATCTAGCTGCTCTGTCATAATATAATAGTGACAGCAGATCTAGCTGGTCTGTCATAATATAATAGAGACAGTAGATCTAGCTGGTCTGTCATAATATTATAGAGACAGTATATCTGGCTGGTCTGTCATAATATAATAGAGACAGTAGATCTAGCCGGCCTGTCATAATATAATAGAGACACAGAGACAGTAAATCTAGCTGGTCTGTCATTTTATAATACAGACAGTAGATCTAGCTGGTCTGTCATAATATAATAGAAACCTCGAGACAGTAGATCTAGCTGGTCTGTCATAATACAATAGAGATAGCAGATCTAGCTGGTCTGTCATTATAATTGAGACAGAAGATCTAGCTGCTCTGTCATAATATAATAGAGACAGTAGATCTAGCTGCTTTGTCATAATATAATTGAGACAGTGGATCTAGCTGGTCTGTCACAATGTAATAGAGACAGCAGATCTAGCTGGTCTGTCATAATATAATAGAGGCAGTAGATCTAGCTGGTCTGTCATAATATAATAGAGACACAGTGACAGTAAATCTAGCTGGTCTTTCATATTATAATACAGAGAGTAGATCTAGCTGGTCTGTCATAATATTATAGAGACAGTATATCTGGCTGGTCTGTCATAATATAATAGAGACAGTAGATCTAGCTGGCCTGTCATAATATAATAGAGACACAGAGACAGTAAATCTAGCTGGTCTGTCATTTTATAATACAGACAGTAGATCTAGCTGGTCTGTCATAATATAATAGAAACCTTGAGACAGTAGATCTAGCTGGTCTGTCATAATACAATAGACATAGCAGATCTAGCTGGTCTGTCATAATATAATTGAGACAGAAGATCTAGCTGCTCTGTCATAATATAATAGAGACAGTAGATCTAGCTGCTCTGTCATAATATAATAGTGACAGCAGATCTAGCTGGTCTGTCATAATATAATAGAGACAGTAGATCTAGCTGGTCTGTCATAATCTAATAGAGACACAGTGACAGTAAATCTAGCTGGTCTTTCATATTATAATACAGAGAGTAGATCTAGCTGGTCTGTCATAATATAATAGAGACATTAAATCTAGCTGGTCTGTCAAAATGTAATAGAGACAGCAGATCAAGCTGGTCTGTCATAATATAATAGAGACAGCAGATCTAGCTGCTCTGTCATAATATAATAGTGACAGCAGATCTAGCTGGTCTGTCATAATATAATAGAGACAGTAGATCTAGCTGGTCTGTCATAATATTATAGAGACAGTATATCTGGCTGGTCTGTCATAATATAATAGAGACAGTAGATCTAGCTGGCCTGTCATAATATAATATTGACACAGAGACAGTAAATCTAGCTGGTCTGTCATTTTATAATACAGACAGTAGATCTAGCTGGTCTGTCATAATATAATAGAAACCTCAAGACAGTAGATCTAGCTGGTCTGTCATAATACAATAGAGATAGCAGATCTAGCTGGTCTGTCATAATATAATTGAGACAGAAGATCTAGCTGCTCTGTCATAATATAATAGAGACAGTAGATCTAGCTGCTTTGTCATAATATAATAGAGACAGTAGATCTAGCTGCTCTGTCACAACGTAATAGAGACAGCAGATCTAGCTGGTCTGTCATAATATAATAGAGGCAGTAGATCTAGCTGGTCTGTCATAATATAATAGAGACACAGTGACAGTAAATCTAGCTGGTCTTTCATATTATAATACAGAGAGTAGACCTAGCTGGTCTGTCATAATATAATAGAGACCTCGAGACAGTAGATCTAGCTGGTCTGTCATAATACAATATAGATAGCAGATCTAGCTGGTCTGTCATAAAATAATTGAGAAAGTAGATCTAGCTGCTCTGTCATAATATAATAGAGACAGTAGATCTAGCTGCACTGTCATAATGTAATGGAGACAGCAGATCTAGCTGGTCTGTCATAATATAATAGAGACAGTAGATCTAGCTGGCCTGTCATAATATAAGAGAGACACAGAGGCAGTTTATCTAGCTGGTCTGTCATAATACAATAGAGATAGCAGATATAGCTGGTCTGTCATAAAATAATTGAAACAGTAGATCTAGATGCTCTGTCATAATATAATAGAGACAGTAGATCTAGCTGCACTGTCATAATGTAATGGAGACAGCAGATCTAGCTGGTCTGTCATAATATAATAGAGACAGTAGATCTAGCTGGCCTGTCATAATATAAGAGAGACACAGAGGCAGTTTATCTAGCTGGTCTGTCATAATACAATAGAGATAGCAGATATAGCTGGTCTGTCATAAAATAATTGAAACAGTAGATCTAGATGCTCTGTCAAAATATAATAGAGATAGTAGATTTAGCTGGTCTGTCATAATATAATAGAGACAGTATATCTAGCTGGTCTGTCATAATATAATAGAGACAGTATATCTATCTGGTCTGTCATAATACAATAGAGAAAGCAGATCTAGCTGCTCTGTCATAATGTAATAGAGACAGCAGATCTAGCTGGTCTGTCATAATATAATAGAGCCAGAAGATCTAGCTGGTCTGTCATAATATAATAGAGACTGAGATCTAGCTGGTCTGTCATAATATAATAGAGACCTAGAAATAGTAGATCTAGCTGGTCTCTTATAATATAATAGAGACAGTAGATCTAGCTGGTCGCTTATAATTTAATAGAGGCAGTTGATCTAGCTGGTCTGTCATAATATAATAGAGACACAGTGACAGTAAATCTAGCTGGTCTGTCATTTTATAATACAGAGAGTAGATCTAGCTGGTCTGTCATAATATAATAGAGACCTCGAGACAGTAGATCTAGCTGGTCTGTCATAATACAATAGAGATAGCAGATCTAGCTGGTCTGTCATTAAATTTTTGAGACAGTAGATCTAGCTGGCCTGTCATAATATAAGAGAGACACAGAGACAGTTGATCTAGCTGGTCTTTCATATTATAATACAGAGAGTAGATCTAGCTGGTCTGTCATAATATAATAGAGACATTAAATCTAGCTGGTCTGTCTAAATGTAATAGAGACAGCAGATCAAGCTGGTCTGTCATAATATAATAGTGACAGCAGATCTAGCTGGTCTGTCATAATATAATAGAGACAGTAGATCTAGCTGGTCTGTCATAATATAATAGAAACCTCGAGACAGCAGATCTAGCTAGTCTGTCATAATATAATTGAGACAGAAGATCTAGCTGCTCTGTCATAATATAATAGAGACAGTAGATCTAGCTGCTTTGTCATAATATAATAGAGACAGTAGATCTAGCTGCTTTGTCATAATATAACAGAGACAGTAGATCTAGCTGCTCTGTCACAATGTAATAGAGACAGCAGATCTAGCTGGTCTGTCATAATATAATAGAGGCAGTAGATCTAGCTGGTCTGTCATAATATAATAGAGACACAGTGATAGTAAATCTAGCTGGTCTTTCATATTATAATACAGAGAGTAGATCTAGCTGGTCTGTCATAATATAATAGAGACCTCGAGACAGTAGATCTAGCTGGTCTGTAATAATACAATATAGATAGCAGATATAGCTGGTCTGTCATAAAATAATTGAGAAAGTAGATCTAGCTGCTCTGTCATAATATAATAGAGACAGTAGATCTAGCTGCACTGTCATAATGTAATGGAGACAGCAGATCTAGCTGGTCTGTCATAATATAATAGAGACAGTAGATCTAGCTGGCCTGTCATAATATAAGAGAGACACAGAGGCAGTTTATCTAGCTGGTCTGTCATAATACAATAGAGATAGCAGATCTAGCTGGTCTGTCATAAAATAATTGAAACAGTAGATCTAGCTGCTCTGTCAAAATATAATAGAGACAGTAGATTTAGCTGGTCTGTCATAATATAATAGAGACAGTATATCTAGCTGGTCTGTCATAATATAATAGAGACAGTATATCTATCTGGTCTGTCATAATACAATAGAGAAAGCAGATCTAGCTGGTCTTTCATAATATAATTGAGACATTAGATCTGGCTTCTCTGTCATAATATAATAGAGACAGTAGATCTAGCTGCTCTGTCATAATGTAATAGAGACAGCAGATCAAGCTGGTCTGTCATAATATAATAGAGCCAGAAGATCTAGCTGGTCTGTCATAATATAATATAGACTGAGATCTAGCTGGTCTGTCATATTGTAATAGAGACAGTATATCTAGCTGGTCTGTCATAATATAATAGAGACCTAGAAATAGTAGATCTAGCTGGTCTCTCATAATATAATAGAGACAGTAGATCTAGCTGGTCGCTTATAATTTAATAGAGGCAGTTGATCTAGCTGGTCTGCCATAATATAATAGAGACACAGTGACAGTAAATCTAGCTGGTCTGTCATTTTATAATACAGAGAGTAGATCTAGCTGGTCTGTCATAATATAATAGAGACATTAAATCTAGCTGGTCTGTCAAAATGTAATAGAGACAGTAGATCTAGCTGGTCTGTCATAATATAATAGAGACAGTTGATCTAGCTTGTCTGTCATAATATAATAGAGCCAGTAGATCTAGCTGGTCGCTTATAATTTAATAGTGGCAGTTAATCTAGCTGGTCTGTCATATGATAATAGAGACACAGAGACAGTACAACTAGCTGGTCTGTCATATTATAATACAGAGAGTAGATCTAGCTGGTCTGTCATATTATAATAGAGACAGTAGATCTAGCTGGTCGCTTATAATTTAATAGTGGCAGTTGATCTAGCTGGTCTGTCATAATATAATAGAGACACAGTGAGAGTAAATCTAGCTGGTCTGTCATATTATAATACAGAGAGTAGATCTAGCTGGTCTGTCATAATATAATAGAGACCTCGAGACAGTAGATCTAGCTGGTCTGTCATAATACAATGGATACAGTAGATTTAGCTGGTCTGTCATAATATAATAGAGACAGTAGATCTAGCTGGTCTGTCATAATATAATAGAGACAGTAAATCTAGCTGGACTGTCATAATTTAATAGAGACAGCAGATCAAGCTGGTCTGTCATAATATAATAGAGACAGCAGATCTAGCTACTCTGTCATAATATAATAGTGACAGTAGATCTAGCTGGTCTGTCATAATATTATAGAGACAGTAGATCTAGCTGGTCTGTCATAATACAATATAGACAGTAGATCTAGCTGGTCTGTCACATTATAATAGAGAAAGTAGATCTAGCTGGACTGTCATAATATATGGTCTGTCATATTATAATAGAGACAGTAGATCTAGCTGGTCTGTCATAATATAATAGAGAGAGTAGATCTAGCTGGTCTGTCATAAGATAATAGAGACACAGAGACAGTAGATCTAGCTGGTCTGTCACAATATAATAGAGACAGTTGATCTAGCTGGTCTGTCATAATATAATAGAGACAGTAGATCTAGCTGGTCTGTCATAATATAATAGAGACAGTTGATCTAGCTTGTCTGTCATAATATAATAGAGCCAGTAGATCTAGCTGGTCTGTCAAATTATAACAGAGACAGTATTTCTAGCTGGTCTGTCATAATATCATAGAGACAGTAGATCTAGCTGGTCTGTCATATTATAATAGAGATACAGAGACAGTAAATCTGGCTGGTCTGTCACAGTATAACAGAGAGAACAGATCTAGCTGGTCTGTCATAATATAATAGAGACATTGTATCTAGCTGGTCTGTCATAATACAATAGAGACAATAGATCTAGCTGGTCTGTCATATTATAATAGAGACAGTAGATCTAGCTGGTCTGTCATAATATAATAGAGAGGTAGATCTAGCTGGTCTGTCATAAGATAATAGAGACACAGAGACAGTACATCTAGCTGGTATGTCACAATATAATAGAAAGAGCAGACCTAGCTGGTCTGTCATAATACAATAGAGAAAGTAGGTCTAGCTGGTCTGCCATAATACAATAGAGAAAGTAGATATAGCTGGTCTGTCATATTATAATAGAGACAGTAGATCTAGCTGGTCTGTCATTTTATAATAGAGACAGTAGATCTAGCTGGTCTGTCATAAGATTAATTGAGACAGTTGATCTAGCTGGTCTGTCATAATATAATAGAGACAGTAGATCTAGCTGTTCTGTCATAATATAATAGAGACAGTTGATCTAGCTGGTCTGTCATAATATAATAGAGACAGTAGATCTAGCTGGTCTGTCATAATATAATAGAGACAGTTGATCTAGCTTGTTTGTCATAATATAATAGAGCCAGTAGATCTAGCTGGTCTGTCATGATATAATAGAGACAGTAGATCTAGCTGGTCTGTCATAATATAATAGAGACAGTTGATCTAGCTTGTTTGTCATAATATAATAGAGCCAGTAGATCTAGCTGGTCTGTCATGATATAATAGAGACAGTAGATCTAGCTGTTCTGTCATAATATAATAGAGCCAGTAGATCTAGCTGGTCTGTCATATTATAATAGAGACAGTAGATCTAGCTGGTCTGTCATTTTATAATAGAGACAGTAGATCTAGCTGTTCTGTCATAATATAATAGAGACAGTTGATCTAGCTGGTCTGTCATAATATAATAGAGACAGTAGATCTAGCTGGTCTGTCATAATATAATAGAGACAGTTGATCTAGCTTGTTTGTGATAATATAATAGAGCCAGTAGATCTAGCTGGTCTGTCATGATATAATAGAGACAGTAGATCTAGCTGGTCTGTCATAATATAATAGAGACAGTTGATCTAGCTTGTTTGTCATAATATAATAGAGCCAGTAGATCTAGCTGGTCTGTCATGATATAATAGAGACAGTAGATCTAGCTGTTCTGTCATAATATAATAGAGCCAGTAGATCTAGCTGGTCTGTCATATTATAGCAGAGAGTGTAGATCTAGCTGGTCTGTCATGAGATAGGAGAGACACAGAGACAGTACATCTAGCTGGTCTGTCATAATATAATAAAGAGAGCAGATCTAGCTGGTCTGTCATAATATAATAGAGACAGTAGATCTAGCTGGACTGTCATAATATAATAGAGACAATAGATCTAGCTGGTCTGTCATAATATAATAAAGAGAGCAGATCTAGCTGGTCTGTCATTTTATAATAGAGACAGTAGATCTAGCTGGTCTGTCATAAGATAATAGAGACACAGAGACAGTAGATCTAGCTGGTCTCTCACAATATAATAGAGACAGTTGATCTAGCTGGTCTGTCATAATATAATAGAGACAGTAGATCTAGCTGGTCTGTCATAAGATAATAGAGACACAGAGACAGTAGATCTAGCTGGTCTGTCACAATATAATAGAGACAGTTGATCTAGCTGGTCTGTCATAATATAATAGAGACAGTAGATCTAGCTGGTCTGTCACAATATAAGAGCCAGTAGATCTAGCAGGTCTGTCATAATACAATAGAGAAAGTAGATCTAGCTGGTCTGCCATAATACAATAGAGAAAGTAGATATAGCTGGTCTGTCATTTTATAATGGAGACAGTAGATCTAGCTGGTCTGTCATAAGATAATAGAGACACAGAGACAGTAGATCTGGCTGGTCTGTCACAATATAATAGAGACCGTTGATCTAGCTGGTCTATCATAATATAATTGAGACGGTAGATCTAGCTGGTCTGTCATAATATAATAGAGAAAGTTGATCTAGCTTGTCTGTCATAATATAATAGAGCCAGTAGATCTAGCTGGTCTATCATAATACAATATAGACAGTAGATCTAGCTGGTCTGTCACGTTATAATAGAGACAGTAGATCTAGCTGGTCTATCATATTATAGCAGAGAGAGTAGATATAGCTGGTCTGTCATAATATAATAGAGAGAAAGAGACAGTAGATCTTCTGGTCTGTCACAATATAACAGAGACAGTATATCTAGCTGGTCTGTCATAATATAATAGAGACAATAGATTTAGCTGGTCTGTCATAATATAATAGAGACAGTAGATCTAGCTGGTCTGTCATAATATAAGAGCCAGTAGATCTAGCAGGTCTGTCAAAATACAATAGAGAAAGTAGATCTAGCTGGTCTGCCATAATACAATAGAGAAAGTAGATATAGCTGGTCTGTCATATTATAATAGAGACAGTAGATCTAGCTGGTCTGTCATTTTATAATAGAGACAGTAGATCTAGCTGGTCTGTCATAATATACGAGCCAGTAGATCTAGCAGGTCTGTCATAATACAATAGAGAAAGTAGATCTAGCTGGTCTGTCATATTATAGCAGAGAGTGTAGATCTAGCTGGTCTGTCATGAGATAGGAGAGACACAGAGACAGTACATCTAGCTGGTCTGTCATAATATAATAAAGAGAGCAGATCTAGCTGGTCTGTCATAATATAATAGAGACAGTAGATCTAGCTGGACTGTCATAATATAATAGAGACAATAGATCTAGCTGGTCTGTCATAATATAATAAAGAGAGCAGATCTAGCTGGTCTGTCATAATACAATAGAGAAAGTAGATCTAGCTGGTCTGCCATAATACAATAGAGAAAGTATATATAGCTGGTCTGTCATATTATAATAGAGACAGTAGATCTAGCTGGTCTGTCATTTTATAATAGAGACAGTAGATCTAGCTGGTCTGTCATAAGATAATAGAGACACAGAGACAGTAGATCTAGCTGGTCTCTCACAATATAATAGAGACAGTTGATCTAGCTGGTCTGTCATAATATAATAGAGACAGTAGATCTAGCTGGTCTGTCACAATATAAGAGCCAGTAGATCTAGCAGGTCTGTCATAATACAATAGAGAAAGTAGATCTAGCTGGTCTGCCATAATACAATAGAGAAAGTAGATATAGCTGGTCTGTCATTTTATAATGGAGACAGTAGATCTAGCTGGTCTGTCATAAGATAATAGAGACACAGAGACAGTAGATCTAGCTGGTCTGTCACAATATAATAGAGACCGTTGATCTAGCTGGTCTATCATAATATAATTGAGACGGTAGATCTAGCTGGTCTGTCATAATATAATAGAGAAAGTTGATCTAGCTTGTCTGTCATAATATAATAGAGCCAGTAGATCTAGCTGGTCTATCATAATACAATATAGACAGTAGATCTAGCTGGTCTGTCACGTTATAATAGAGACAGTAGATCTAGCTGGTCTATCATATTATAGCAGAGAGAGTAGATATAGCTGGTCTGTCATAATATAATAGAGAGAAAGAGACAGTAGATCTTCTGGTCTGTCACAATATAACAGAGACAGTATATGTAGCTGGTCTGTCATAATATAATAGAGACAATAGATTTAGCTGGTCTGTCATAATATAATAGAGACAGTAGATCTAGCTGGTCTGTCATAATATAAGAGCCAGTAGATCTAGCAGGTCTGTCAAAATACAATAGAGAAAGTAGATCTAGCTGGTCTGCCATAATACAATAGAGAAAGTAGATATAGCTGGTCTGTCATATTATAATAGAGACAGTAGATCTAGCTGGTCTGTCATTTTATAATAGAGACAGTAGATCTAGCTGGTCTGTCATAATATACGAGCCAGTAGATCTAGCAGGTCTGTCATAATACAATAGAGAAAGTAGATCTAGCTGGTCTGTCATAATACAATAGAGAAAGTAGATATAGCTGTTCTGTCATATTATAATAGAGACAGTAGATCTAGCTGGTCTGTCATTTTATAATAGAGACAGTAGATCTAGCTGGTCTGTCATAAGATAATAGAGACACAGAGACAGTACAACTAGCTGGTATGTCACAATATAATAGAAAGAGCAGATCTAGCTGGTCTGTCATAATATAATAGAGACATTATATCTAGCTGGTCTGTCATAATACAATAGAGAAAGTAGGTCTAGCTGGTCTGCCATAATACAATAGAGAAAGTAGATATAGCTGGTCTGTCATATTATAATAGAGACAGTAGATCTAGCTGGTCTGTCATTTTATAATAGAGACAGTAGATCTAGCTGGTCTGTCATAATATACGAGCCAGTAGATCTAGCAGGTCTGTCATAATACAATAGAGAAAGTAGATCTAGCTGGTCTGTCATAATACAATAGAGAAAGTAGATATAGCTGGTCTGTCATATTATAATAGAGACAGTAGATCTAGCTGGTCTGTCAAATTATAACAGAGACAGTATTTCTAGCTGGTCTTTCATAATATCATAGAGACAGTAGACCTAGCTGGTCTGTCATATTATAATAGAGACAGTAGATCTAGCTGGTCTGTCATAATATAATAGAGAGAGTAGATCTAGCTGGTCTGTCATAAGATAATAGAGACACAGAGACAGTACAACTAGCTGGTATGTCACAATATAATAGAAAGAGCAGATCTAGCTGGTCTGTCATAATATAATAGAGACATTATATCTAGCTGGTCTGTCATAATACAATAGAGAAAGTAGGTCTAGCTGGTCTGCATTAATACAATAGAGAAAGTAGATATAGCTGGTCTGTCATATTATAATAGAGACAGTAGATCTAGCTGGTCTGTCATTTTATAATAGAGACAGTAGATCTAGCTGGTCTGTCATAAGATAATAGAGACAGTTGATCTAGCTGGTCTGTCACATTATAATAGAGACAGTAGATCTAGCTGGTCTGTCATATTATAGCAGAGAGAGTAGATCTAGCTGGTCTGTCATGAGATAGGAGAGACACAGAGACAGTACATCTAGCTGGTCTGTCATAATATAATAAAGAGAGCAGATCTAGCTGGTCTGTCATAATATAATAGAGACAGTAGATCTAGCTGGACTGTCATAATATAATAGAGACAATAGATCTAGCTGGTCTGTCATAATATAATAAAGAGAGCAGATCTAGCTGGTCTGCCATAATACAATAGAGAAAGTATATATAGCTGGTCTGTCATAATATAATAGAGACAGTAGATCTAGCTGGTCTGTCACAATATAAGAGCCAGTAGATCTAGCAGGTCTGTCATAATACAATAGAGAAAGTAGATCTAGCTGGTCTGCCATAATACAATAGAGAAAGTAGATATAGCTGGTCTGTCATTTTTTAATGGAGACAGTAGATCTAGCTGGTCTGTCATAAGATAATAGAGACACAGAGACAGTAGATCTAGCTGGTCTGTCACAATATAACAGAGACCGTTGATCTAGCTGGTCTATCATAATATAATTGAGAAGGTAGATCTAGCTGGTCTGTCATAATACAATAGAGAAAGTAGATCTAGCTGGTCTGTCATAATACAATAGAGAAAGTAGATATAGCTGGTCAGTCATTTTATAATAGAGACAGTAGATCTAGCTGGTCTGTCATAAGATAATAGAGACACAGAGACAGTAGATCTAGCTGGTCTGTCACAATATAATAGAGACAGTTGATCTAGCTGGTCTATCATAATATAATTGAGACAGTAGATCTAGCTGGTCTGTCATAATATAATAGAGAAAGTTGATCTAGCTTGTCTGTCATAATATAATAGAGCCAGTAGATCTAGCTGGTCTATCATAATACAATATAGACAGTAGATCTAGCTGGTCTGTCACGTTATAATAGAGACAGTAGCTCTAGCTGGTCTGTCATATTATAGCAGAGAGAGTAGATATAGCTGGTCTGTCATAATATAATAGAGAGAAAGAGACAGTAGATCTTCTGGTCTGTCACAATATAACAGAGACAGTATATCTAGCTGGTCTGTCATAATATAATAGAGACAATAGATTTAGCTGGTCTGTCATAATATAATAGAGACAGTAGATCTAGCGAGTCTGTCATAATATAAGAGCCAGTAGATCTAGCAGGTCTGTCAAAATACAATAGAGAAAGTAGATCTAGCTGGTCTGCCATAATACAATAGAGAAAGTAGATATAGCTGGTCTGTCATATTATAATAGAGACAGTAGATCTAGCTGGTCTGTCATTTTATAATAGAGACAGTAGATCTAGCTGGTCTGTCATAATATACGAGCCAGTAGATCTAGCAGGTCTGTCATAATACAATAGAGAAAGTAGATCTAGCTGGTCTGTCATAATACAATAGAGAAAGTAGATATAGCTGGTCTGTCATATTATAATAGAGACAGTAGATCTAGCTGGTCTGTCATTTTATAATAGAGACAGTAGATCTAGCTGGTCTGTCAAATTATAACAGAGACAGTATTTCTAGCTGGTCTTTCATAATATCATAGAGACAGTAGACCTAGCTGGTCTGTCATATTATAATAGAGACAGTAGATCTAGCTGGTCTGTCATAATATAATAGAGAGAGTAGATCTAGCTTGTCTGTCATATGATAATAGAGACACAGAGACAGTACAACTAGCTGGTCTGTCATATTATAATACAGAGAGTAGATCTAGCTGGTCTGTCATAATATAATAGAGACATTATATCTAGCTGGTCTGTCATAATACAATAGAGAAAGTAGGTCTAGCTGGTCTGCATTAATACAATAGAGAAAGTAGATATAGCTGGTCTGTCATATTATAATAGAGACAGTAGATCTAGCTGGTCGCTTATAATTTAATAGTGGCAGTTGATCTAGCTGGTCTGTCATAATATAATAGAGACACAGTGAGAGTAAATCTAGCTGGTCTGTCATATTATAATACAGAGAGTAGATCTAGCTGGTCTGTCATAATATAATAGAGACCTCGAGACAGTAGATCTAGCTGGTCTGTCATAATACAATGGATACAGTAGATTTAGCTGGTCTGTCATAATATAATAGAGACAGTAGATCTAGCTGGTCTGTCATAATATAATAGAGACAGTAAATCTAGCTGGACTGTCATAATTTAATAGAGACAGCAGATCAAGCTGGTCTGTCATAATATAATAGAGACAGCAGATCTAGCTGGTCTGTCATAATATAATAGAGACATTATATCTAGCTGGTCTGTCATAATACAATAGAGAAAGTAGGTCTAGCTGGTCTGCATTAATACAATAGAGAAAGTAGATATAGCTGGTCTGTCATATTATAATAGAGACAGTAGATCTAGCTGGTCTGTCATTTTATAATAGAGACAGTAGATCTAGCTGGTCTGTCATAAGATAATAGAGACAGTTGATCTAGCTGGTCTGTCACATTATAATAGAGACAGTAGATCTAGCTGGTCTGTCATATTATAGCAGAGAGAGTAGATCTAGCTGGTCTGTCATGAGATAGGAGAGACACAGAGACAGTACATCTAGCTGGTCTGTCATAATATAATAAAGAGAGCAGATCTAGCTGGTCTGTCATAATATAATAGAGACAGTAGATCTAGCTGGACTGTCATAATATAATAGAGACAATAGATCTAGCTGGTCTGTCATAATATAATAAAGAGAGCAGATCTAGCTGGTCTGCCATAATACAATAGAGAAAGTATATATAGCTGGTCTGTCATAATATAATAGAGACAGTAGATCTAGCTGGTCTGTCACAATATAAGAGCCAGTAGATCTAGCAGGTCTGTCATAATACAATAGAGAAAGTAGATCTAGCTGGTCTGCCATAATACAATAGAGAAAGTAGATATAGCTGGTCTGTCATTTTATAATAGAGACAGTAGATCTAGCTGGTCTGTCATAATATAATAGAGACAGTTGATCTAGCTGGTCTGTCATAATAGAATAGAAACAGTAGATCTAGCTGGTCTGTCATAATATAATAGAGACAGTAGATCTAGCTGGTCTGTCATAATACAATATAGACTGTAGATCTAGCTGGTCTGTCACATTATAATATAGCCAGTAGATCTAGCTGGTCTGTCATGATATAATAGAGACAGTAGATCTAGCTGGTCTGTCATAATATAATAGAGCCAGTAGATCTAGCTGGTCTGTCATAATACAATATAGACTGTAGATCTAGCTGGTCTGTCACATTATAATAGAGACAGTAGATCTAGCTGGTCTGTCATATTATAGCAGAGAGAGTAGATCTAGCTGGTCTGTCATGAGATAGGAGAGACACAGAGACAGTACATCTAGCTGGTCTGTCATAATATAATAAAGAGAGCAGATCTAGCTGGTCTGTCATAATATAATAGAGACAGTAGATCTAGCTGGACAGTCATAATATAATAGAGACAATAGATCTAGCTGGTCTGTCATATTATAATAGAGACAGTAGATCTATCTGGTCTGTCATAATATAATAGAGAGACTAGATCTAGCTGGTCTGTCATAAGATAATAGAGACACAGAGACAGTAGATCTAGCTGGTCTGTCACAATATAATAGAGACAGTTGATCTAGCTGGTCTGTCATAATATAATAGAGACAGTAGATCTAGCTGGTCTGTCATAATATAATAGAGACAGTTGATCTAGCTTGTCTGTCATAATATAATAGAGCCAGTAGATCTAGCTGGTCTGTCATGATATAATAGAGACAGTAAATCTAGCTGGTCTGTCATAATATAATAGATTCAGTAGATCTAGCTGGTCTGTCATAATACAATATAGACAGTATATCTAGCTGGTCTGTCACATTATGATAGAGACAGTAGATCTAGCTGGTCTTTCATATTATAGCAGAGAGAGTAGATCTAGCTGGTCTGTCATAATATAATAAAGAGAAAGAGACAGTAGATCTTCTGGTCTGTCACAATATAATAGAGACAGTATATTTAGCTGGTCTGTCATAATATAAGAGCCAGTAGATCTAGCAGGTCTGTCATAATACAATAGAGAAAGTAGATCTAGCTGGTCTGCCATAATACAATAGAGAAAGTAGATATAGCTGGTCTGTCATATTATCATAGATACAGTAGATCTAGCTGGTCTGTCATTTTATAATAGAGACAGTAGATCTAGCTGGTCTGTCATTTTATAATAGAGACAATAGATCTAGCTGGTCTGTCATAAGATAATAGAGACACAGAGACAGTAGATCTAGCTGGTCTGTCACAATATAATAGAGACAGTTGATCTAGCTGGTCTATCATAATATAATAGAGACAGTAGATCTAGCTGGTCTGTCATAATATAATAGAGAAAGTTGATCTAGCTTGTCTGTCATAATATAATAGAGACAGTAGATCTAGCTGGTCTGTCATAATATAATAGAGAGAGTAGATCTAGCTTGTCTGTCATATGATAATAGAGACACAGAGACAGTACAACTAGCTGGTCTGTCATATTATAATACAGAGAGTAGATCTAGCTGGTCTGTCATAATATAATAGAGACATTATATCTAGCTGGTCTGTCATAATACAATAGAGAAAGTAGGTCTAGCTGGTCTGCATTAATACAATAGAGAAAGTAGATATAGCTGGTCTGTCATATTATAATAGAGACAGTAGATCTAGCTGGTCGCTTATAATTTAATAGTGGCAGTTGATCTAGCTGGTCTGTCATAATATAATAGAGACACAGTGAGAGTAAATCTAGCTGGTCTGTCATATTATAATACAGAGAGTAGATCTAGCTGGTCTGTCATAATATAATAGAGACCTCGAGACAGTAGATCTAGCTGGTCTGTCATAATACAATGGATACAGTAGATTTAGCTGGTCTGTCATAATATAATAGAGACAGTAGATCTAGCTGGTCTGTCATAATATAATAGAGACAGTAAATCTAGCTGGACTGTCATCATTTAATAGAGACAGCAGATCAAGCTGGTCTGTCATAATATAATAGAGACAGCAGATCTAGCTGGTCTGTCATAATATAATAGAGACATTATATCTAGCTGGTCTGTCATAATACAATAGAGAAAGTAGGTCTAGCTGGTCTGCATTAATACAATAGAGAAAGTAGATATAGCTGGTCTGTCATATTATAATAGAGACAGTAGATCTAGCTGGTCTGTCATTTTATAATAGAGACAGTAGATCTAGCTGGTCTGTCATAAGATAATAGAGACAGTTGATCTAGCTGGTCTGTCACATTATAATAGAGACAGTAGATCTAGCTGGTCTGTCATATTATAGCAGAGAGAGTAGATCTAGCTGGTCTGTCATGAGATAGGAGAGACACAGAGACAGTACATCTAGCTGGTCTGTCATAATATAATAAAGAGAGCAGATCTAGCTGGTCTGTCATAATATAATAGAGACAGTAGATCTAGCTGGACTGTCATAATATAATAGAGACAATAGATCTAGCTGGTCTGTCATAATATAATAAAGAGAGCAGATCTAGCTGGTCTGCCATAATACAATAGAGAAAGTATATATAGCTGGTCTGTCATAATATAATAGAGACAGTAGATCTAGCTGGTCTGTCACAATATAAGAGCCAGTAGATCTAGCAGGTCTGTCATAATACAATAGAGAAAGTAGATCTAGCTGGTCTGCCATAATACAATAGAGAAAGTAGATATAGCTGGTCTGTCATTTTATAATAGAGACAGTAGATCTAGCTGGTCTGTCATAATATAATAGAGACAGTTGATCTAGCTGGTCTGTCATAATAGAATAGAAACAGTAGATCTAGCTGGTCTGTCATAATATAATAGAGACAGTTAATCTAGCTTGTTTGTCATAATATAATAGAGCCAGTAGATCTAGCTGGTCTGTCATAATATAATAGAGCCAGTAGATCTAGCTGGTCTGTCATAATACAATATAGACTGTAGATCTAGCTGGTCTGTCACATTATAATAGAGACAGTAGATCTAGCTGGTCTGTCATATTATAGCAGAGAGAGTAGATCTAGCTGGTCTGTCATGAGATAGGAGAGACACAGAGACAGTACATCTAGCTGGTCTGTCATAATATAATAAAGAGAGCAGATCTAGCTGGTCTGTCATAATATAATAGAGACAGTAGATCTAGCTGGACAGTCATAATATAATAGAGACAATAGATCTAGCTGGTCTGTCATATTATAATAGAGACAGTAGATCTAGCTGGTCTGTCATAATATAATAGAGAGACTAGATCTAGCTGGTCTGTCATAAGATAATAGAGACACAGAGACAGTAGATCTAGCTGGTCTGTCACAATATAATAGAGACAGTTGATCTAGCTGGTCTGTCATAATATAATAGAGACAGTAGATCTAGCTGGTCTGTCATAATATAATAGAGACAGTTGATCTAGCTTGTCTGTCATAATATAATAGAGCCAGTAGATCTAGCTGGTCTGTCATGATATAATAGAGACAGTAAATCTAGCTGGTCTGTCATAATATAATAGATTCAGTAGATCTAGCTGGTCTGTCATAATACAATATAGACAGTATATCTAGCTGGTCTGTCACATTATGATAGAGACAGTAGATCTAGCTGGTCTTTCATATTATAGCAGAGAGAGTAGATCTAGCTGGTCTGTCATAATATAATAAAGAGAAAGAGACAGTAGATCTTCTGGTCTGTCACAATATAATAGAGACAGTATATTTAGCTGGTCTGTCATAATATAAGAGCCAGTAGATCTAGCAGGTCTGTCATAATACAATAGAGAAAGTAGATCTAGCTGGTCTGCCATAATACAATAGAGAAAGTAGATATAGCTGGTCTGTCATATTATCATAGATACAGTAGATCTAGCTGGTCTGTCATTTTATAATAGAGACAGTAGATCTAGCTGGTCTGTCATTTTATAATAGAGACAATAGATCTAGCTGGTCTGTCATAAGATAATAGAGACACAGAGACAGTAGATCTAGCTGGTCTGTCACAATATAATAGAGACAGTTGATCTAGCTGGTCTATCATAATATAATAGAGACAGTAGATCTAGCTGGTCTGACATAATATAATAGAGAAAGTTGATCTAGCTTGTCTGTCATAATATAATAGAGACAGTAGATCTAGCTGGTCTGTCATAATATAATAGAGACAGTTGATCTAGCTTGTCTGTCATAATATAATAGAGCCAGTAGATCTAGCTGGTCTGTCATGATATAATAGAGACAGTAAATCTAGCTGGTCTGTCATAATATAATAGATTCAGTAGATCTAGCTGGTCTGTCATAATACAATATAGACAGTAGATCTAGCTGGTCTGTCACATTATAATAGAGACAGTAGATCTAGCTGGTCTGTCATATTATAGCAGAGAGAGTAGATCTAGCTGGTCTGTCATAATATAATAAAGAGAAAGAGACAGTAGATCTTCTGGTCTGTCACAATATAATAGAGACAGTATATTTAGCTGGTCTGTCATAATATAAGAGCCAGTAGATCTAGCAGGTCTGTCATAATACAATAGAGAAAGTAGATCTAGCTGGTCTGCCATAATACAATAGAGAAAGTAGATATAGCTGGTCTGTCATATTATCATAGATACAGTAGATCTAGCTGGTCTGTCATTTTATAATAGAGACAGTAGATCTAGCTGGTCTGTCATTTTATAATAGAGACAATAGATCTAGCTGGTCTGTCATAAGATAATAGAGACACAGAGACAGTAGATCTAGCTGGTCTGTCACAATATAATAGAGACAGTTGATCTAGCTGGTCTATCATAATATAATAGAGACAGTAGATCTAGCTGGTCTGTCATAATATAATAGAGAAAGTTGATCTAGCTTGTCTGTCATAATATAATAGAGCCCGTAGATCTAGCTGGTCTGTCATAATACAATATAGACAGTAGATCTAGCTGGTCTGTCACATTATAATAGAGACAGTAGATCTAGCTGGTCTGTCATATTATAGCAGAGAGAGTAGTTATAGCTGGTCTGTCATAATATAATAGAGAGAAAGAGACAGTAGATCTTCTGGTCTGTCACAATATAACAGAGACATTATATCTAGCTGGTCTGTCATAATATAATAGAGACAATAGATTTAGCTGGTCTGTCATAATATAATAGAGACAGTAGATCTAGCTGGTCTGTCATAATATAAGAGCCAGGAGATCTAGCAGGTCTGTCATAATACAATAGAGAAAGTAGATCTAGCTGGTCTGCCATAATACAATAGAGAAAGTAGATATAGCTGGTCTGTCATATTATAATAGAGACAGTAGATCTAGCTGGTCTGTCATTTTATAATAGAGACAGTAGATCTAGCTGGTCTGTCATAAGATAATAGAGACACAGAGACAGTAGATCTAGCTGGTCTGTCACAATATAGTAGAGACAGTTGATCTAGGTGGTCTGTCATAATATAATAGAGACAGTTGATCTAGCTTGTCTGTCATAATATAATAGAGCCAGTAGATCTAGCTGGTCTGTCATGATATAATAGAGACAGTAGATCTAGCTGGTCTGTCATAATACAATATAGAAAGTAGATCTAGCTGGTCTGCCATAATACAATAGAGAAAGTAGATATAGCTGGTCTGTCATATTATAATAGAGACAGTAGATCTAGCTGGTCTGTCATTTTATAATAGAGACAGTAGATCTAGCTGGTCTGTCATAATATAAGAGCCAGGAGATCAAGCAGGTCTGTCATAATACAATAGAGAAAGTAGATCTAGCTGGTCTGCCATAATACAATAGAGAAAGTAGATATAGCAGGTCTGTCATATTATAATAGAGACAGTAGATCTAGCTGGTCTGTCATTTTATAATAGAGACAGTAGATCTAGCTGGTCTGTCAAATTATAACAGAGACAGTAGATCTAGCTGGTCTGTCATTATAAAATAGAGAGAGTAGATCTAGCTGGTCTGTCATAAGATAATAGAGACACAGAGACAGTACAACTAGCTGGTATGTCACAATATAATAGAAAGAGCAGATCTAGCTGGTCTGCCATAATATAATAGAGACATTATATCTAGCTGGTCTGTCATAATACAATAGAGAAAGTAGGTCTAGCTGGTCTGGATTAATACAATAGTGAAAGTAGATCTAGCTGGTCTGTCATAAGATAATAGAAACAGTTGATCTAGCTGGTCTGTCATAATATAATAGAGACAGTAGATCTAGCTGGTCTGTCATAATATAATAGAGACAGTTGATCTAGCGTGTCTGTCATAATATAATAGAGCCAGTAGATCTAGCTGGTCTGTCATAATACAATACAGACAGTAGATCTAGCTGGTCTGTCACATTATAATAGAGACAGTAGATCTAGCTGGTCTGTCATATTATAGCAGAGAGAGTAGATCTAGCTGGTCTGTCATGAGATAGGAGAGACACAGAGACAGTACATCTAGCTGGTCTGTCATAATATAATAGAGGGAGCAGATCTAGCTGGTCTGTCATAATATAATAGAGACAGTAGATCTAGCTGGACTGTCATAATATAATAGAGACAATAGATCTAGCTGGTCTGTCATATTATAATAGAGACAGTAGATCTAGCTGGTCTGTCATAATATAATAGAGAGAGTAGATCTAGCTGGTCTGTCATAAGATAACAGAGACACAGAGACTGTAGATCTAGCTGGTCTGTCACAATATAATAGAGACAGTTGATCTAGCTGGTCTGTCATTTTATAATAGAGACAGTTGATCTAGCTGGTCTGTCATAATATAATAGAGAAAGTTGATCTAGCTTGTCTGTCATAATATAATAGAGCCAGTAGATCTAGCTGGTCTGTCATAGTACAATATAGACAGTAGATCTAGCTGGTCTGTCACATTATAATAGAGACAGTAGATCTAGCTGGTCTGTCATATTATAGCAGAGAGAGTAGATATAGCTGGTCTGTCATAATATAATAGAGAGAAAGAAACAGTAGATCTTCTGGTCTGTAACAATATAACAGAGACAGTATATCTAGCTGGTCTGTCATAATATAATAGAGACAGTAGATCTAGCTGGTCTGTCATAATATAATAGAGACAGTAGATCTAGCTGGTCTGTCATAATATAAGAGCCAGTAGATCTAGCAGGTCTGTCATAATACAATAGAGAAAGTAGATCTAGCTGGTCTGCCATAATACAATAGAGAAAGTAGATATAGCTGGTCTGTCATATTATAGTAGAGACAGTAGATCTAGCTGGTCTGTCATTTTATAATAGAGACAGTAGATCTAGCTGGTCTGTCAAATTATAATAGAGACAGTATTTCTAGCTGGTCTGTCATAATATAATAGAGAGAGTAGATCTAGCTGGTCTGTCCTAAGATAATAGAGATACAGAGACAGTAAATCTGGCTGGTCACAGTATAACAGAGAGAGCAGATCTAGCTGGTCTGTCATAATATAATAGAGACATTATATCTAGCTGGTCTGTCATAATATAATAGAGACAGTAGATCTAGCTGGTCTGTCATATTATAATAGAGACAGTAGATCTAGCTGGTCTGTCATAAGATAATAGAGACAGTTGATCTAGCTGGTCTGTCATAATATAACATAGACAGTAGATCTAGCTGGTCTGTCATGATATAATAGAGACAGTAGATCTAGCTGGTCTGTCATAATACAATATAGAAAGTAGATCTAGCTGGTCTGCCATAATACAATAGAGAAAGTAGATATAGCTGGTCTGTCATATTATAATAGAGACAGTAGATCTAGCTGGTCTGTCATTTTATAATAGAGACAGTAGATCTAGCTGGTCTGTCATAATATAAGAGCCAGGAGATCAAGCAGGTCTGTCATAATACAATAGAGAAAGTAGATCTAGCTGGTCTGCCATAATACAATAGAGAAAGTAGATATAGCAGGTCTGTCATATTATAATAGAGACAGTAGATCTAGCTGGTCTGTCATAATATAATAGAGCCAGTAGATCTAGCTGGTCTGTAATATTATAATAGAGACAATAGATCTAGCTGGTCTTTTATAATATAATAGAGACAGTAGATCTAGCTGGTCTGTCATAACATAATAGAGACAGTTGATCTAGCTGGTCTGTCATAATATAATAGAGCCAGTAGATCTAGCTGGTCTATCGTAATATAATAGAGACAATAGATCTAGCTGGTCTGTCATAATATCATAGAGACAGTAGATCTAGCTGGCCTGTCATAATATAATAGAGCCAGTGGATCTAGCTGGTCTGTCATTATAAAATAGAGACAGTAGATCTAGCTGGTCTGTCATAATATAATAGAGACAGTAGATCTAGCTGGTCTGTCATAATATAATAGAGACAGTTGATCTAGCTTGTCTGTCATAATATAATAGAGCCAGTAGATCTAGCTGGTCTGTCATAATACAATACAGACAGTAGATCTAGCTGGTCTGTCACATTATAATAGAGACAGTAGATCTAGCTGGTCTGTCATATTATAGCAGAGAGAGTAGATCTAGCTGGTCTGTCATGAGATAGGAGAGACACAGAGACAGTACATCTAGCTGGTCTGTCATAATATAATAGAGGGAGCAGATCTAGCTGGTCTGTCATAATATAATAGAGACAGTAGATCTAGCTGGACTGTCATAATATAATAGAGATAATAGATCTAGCTGGTCTGTCATATTATAATAAAGACAGTAGATCTAGCTGGTCTGTCATAATATAATAGAGAGAGTAGATCTAGCTGGTCTGTCATAAGATAACAGAGACACAGAGACTGTAGATCTAGCTGGTCTGTCACAATATAATAGAGACAGTTGATCTAGCTGGTCTGTCATTTTATAATAGAGACAGTTGATCTAGCTGGTCTGTCATAATATAATAGAGAAAGTTGATCTAGCTTGTCTGTCATAATATAATAGATCCAGTAGATCTAGCTGGTCTGTCATAATACAATATAGACAGTAGATCTAGCTGGTCTGTCACATTATAATAGAGACAGTAGATCTAGCTGGTCTGTCATATTATAGCAGAGAGAGTAGATATAGCTGGTCTGTCATAATATAATAGAGAGAAAGAAACAGTAGATCTTCTGGTCTGTAACAATATAACAGAGACAGTATATCTAGCTGGTCTGTCATAATATAATAGAGACAGTAGATCTAGCTGGTCTGTCATAATATAATAGAGACAGTAGATCTAGCTGGTCTGTCATAATATAAGAGCCAGTAGATCTAGCAGGTCTGTCATAATACAATAGAGAAAGTAGATCTAGCTGGTCTGCCATAATACAATAGAGAAAGTAGATATAGCTGGTCTGTCATATTATAATA
Organism: Oncorhynchus mykiss; assembly: GCF_057628025.1. Lineage (NCBI taxonomy): Eukaryota > Metazoa > Chordata > Actinopteri > Salmoniformes > Salmonidae > Oncorhynchus > Oncorhynchus mykiss. Next base: position 41,916,213 of record NC_143050.1, on the reverse strand, counting down.
GAGACAGTAGATCTAGCTGGTCTGTCATTTTATAATAGAGACAGTAGATCTAGCTGGTCTGTCAAATTATAATAGAGACAGTATTTCTAGCTGGTCTGTCATAATATAATAGAGAGAGTAGATCTAGCTGGTCTGTCCTAAGATAATAGAGATACAGAGACAGTAAATCTGGCTGGTCACAGTATAACAGAGAGAGCAGATCTAGCTGGTCTGTCATAATATAATAGAGACATTATATCTAGCTGGTCTGTCATAATATAATAGAGACAGTAGATCTAGCTGGTCTGTCATATTATAATAGAGACAGTATATCTAGCTGGTCTGTCATAAGATAATAGAGACAGTTGATCTAGCTGGTCTGTCATAATATAATAGAGACAGTAGATCTAGCTGGTCTGTCATAATATAATAGAGACAGTTGATCTAGCTTGTCTGTCATAATATAATAGAGCCAGTAGATCTAGCTGGTCTGTCATAATATAATAGAGCCAGTAGATCTAGCTGGTCTGTCATTATACAATATAGACAGTAGATCTAGCTGGTCTGTCACATTATAATAGAGACAGTAGATCTAGCTGGTCTGTCAAATTGTAGTAGAGAGAGTAGATCTAGCTGGTCTGTCATCAGATAATAGAGACACAGAGACAGTAGAGCTAGATGGTCTGTCATAATATAATAGAGAGAGCAGATCCAGCTGGTCTGTCATAATATAATAGAGACATTATATCTAGCTGGACTGTCATAATATAATAGAGACAATAGATCTAGCTGGTCTGTCATATTATAATAGAGACAGTAGATCTAGCTGGTCTGTCATAATATAATAGAGAGAGTAGATCTAGCTGGACTGTCATAACATAATAGAGACAATAAATCTAGCTGGTCTGTCATATTATAATAGAGACAGTAGATCTAGCTGGTCTGTCATAATATAATAGAGAGAGTTGGTCTGGTCTGTCTAGCTGGTCTGTCATAAGATAACAGAGACACAGAGACTGTAGATCTAGCTGGTCTGTCACAATATAATAGAGACAGTTGATCTAAATGGTCTGTCATTTTATAATAGAGACAGTAGATCTAGCTGGTCTGTCATAAGATAATAGAGACACAGAGACAGTAGATCTAGCTGGTCTGTCACAATATAATAGAGACAGTTGATCTAGCTGGTCTGTCATAATATAATAGAGAAAGTTGATCTAGCTTGTCTGTCATAATATAATAGAGCCAGTAGATCTAGCTGGTCTGTCATAATACAATATAGACAGTAGATCTAGCTGGTCTGTCACATTATAATAGAGACAGTAGATCTAGCTGGTCTGTCATATTATAGCAGAGAGAGTAGATATAGCTGGTCTGTCATAATATAATAGAGAGAAAGAAACAGTAGATCTTCTGGTCTGTAACAATATAACAGAGACAGTATATCTAGCTGGTCTGTCATAATATAATAGAGACAGTAGATCTAGCTGGTCTGTCATAATATAATAGAGACAGTAGATCTAGCTGGTCTGTCATAATATAAGAGCCAGTAGATCTAGCAGGTCTGTCATAATACAATAGAGAAAGTAGATCTAGCTGGTCTGCCATAATACAATAGAGAAAGTAGATATAGCTGGTCTGTCATATTATAATAGAGACAGTAGATCTAGCTGGTCTGTCATTTTATAATAGAGACAGTAGATCTAGCTGGTCTGTCAAATTATAATAGAGACAGTATTTCTAGCTGGTCTGTCATAATATAATAGAGAGAGTAGATCTAGCTGGTCTGTCCTAAGATAATAGAGATACAGAGACAGTAAATCTGGCTGGTCACAGTATAACAGAGAGAGCAGATCTAGCTGGTCTGTCATAATATAATAGAGACATTATATCTAGCTGGTCTGTCATAATATAATAGAGACAGTAGATCTAGCTGGTCTGTCATAAGATAATAGAGACAGTTGATCTAGCTGGTCTGTCATAATATAATAGAGACAGTAGATCTAGCTGGTCTGTCATAATATAATAGAGACAGTTGATCTAGCTTGTCTGTCATAATATAATAGAGCCAGTAGATCTAGCTGGTCTGTCATGATATAATAGAGACAGTAGAACTAGCTGGTCTGTCATAATATAATAGAGCCAGTAGATCTAGCTGGTCTGTCATTATACAATATAGACAGTAGATCTAGCTGGTCTGTCACATTATAATAGAGACAGTAGATCTAGCTGGTCTTTCATATTATAGCAGAGAGAGTAGATCTAGCTGGTCTGTCATGAGATAGGAGAGACACAGAGACAGTACATCTAGCTGGTCTGTCATAATATAATAGAGAGAGCAGATCTAGCTGGTCTGTCATAATATAATAGAGACAGTAGATCTAGCTGGACTGTCATAATATAATAGAGACAATAGATCTAGCTGGTCTGTCATATTATAATAGAGACAGTAGATCTAGCTGGTCTGTCATAATATAATAGAGAGAGTAGATCTAGCTGGACTGTCATAACATAATAGAGACAATAGATCTAGCTGGTCTGTCATATTATAATAGAGACAGTAGATCTAGCTGGTCTGTCATAATATAATAGAGAGAGTTGGTCTGGTCTGTCTAGCTGGTCTGTCATAAGATAACAGAGACACAGAGACTGTAGATCTAGCTGGTCTGTCACAATATAATAGAGACAGTTGATCTAAATGGTCTGTCATTTTATAATAGAGACAGTAGATCTAGCTGGTCTGTCATAAGATAATAGAGACACAGAGACAGTAGATCTAGCTGGTCTGTCACAATATAATAGAGACAGTTGATCTAGCTGGTCTGTCATAATATAATAGAGAAAGTTGATCTAGCTTGTCTGTCATAATATAATAGAGCCAGTAGATCTAGCTGGTCTGTCATAATACAATATAGACAGTAGATCTAGCTGGTCTGTCACATTATAATAGAGACAGTAGATCTAGCTGGTCTGTCATATTATAGCAGAGAGAGTAGATATAGCTGGTCTGTCATAATATAATAGAGAGAAAGAAACAGTAGATCTTCTGGTCTGTAACAATATAACAGAGACAGTATATCTAGCTGGTCTGTCATAATATAATAGAGACAGTAGATCTAGCTGGTCTGTCATAATATAATAGAGACAGTAGATCTAGCTGGTCTGTCATAATATAAGAGCCAGTAGATCTAGCAGGTCTGTCATAATACAATAGAGAAAGTAGATCTAGCTGGTCTGCCAAAATACAATAGAGAAAGTAGATATAGCTGGTCTGTCATATTATAATAGAGACAGTAGATCTAGCTGGTCTGTCATTTTATAATAGAGACAGTAGATCTAGCTGGTCTGTCAAATTATAATAGAGACAGTATTTCTAGCTGGTCTGTCATAATATAATAGAGAGAGTAGATCTAGCTGGTCTGTCCTAAGATAATAGAGATACAGAGACAGTAAATCTGGCTGGTCACAGTATAACATAGAGAGCAGATCTAGCTGGTCTGTCATAATATAATAGAGACATTATATCTAGCTGGTCTGTCATAATATAATAGAGACAGTAGATCTAGCTGGTCTGTCATATTATAATAGAGACAGTAGATCTAGCTGGTCTGTCATAAGATAATAGAGACAGTTGATCTAGCTGGTCTGTCATAATATAATAGAGACAGTAGATCTAGCTGGTCTGTCATAATATAATAGAGACAGTTGATCTAGCTTGTCTGTCATAATATAATAGAGCCAGTAGATCTAGCTGGTCTGTCATGATATAATAGAGACAGTAGATCTAGCTGGTCTGTCATAATATAATAGAGCCAGTAGATCTAGCTGGTCTGTCATTATACAATATAGACAGTAGATCTAGCTGGTCTGTCACATTATAATAGAGACAGTAGATCTAGCTGGTCTTTCATATTATAGCAGAGAGAGTAGATCTAGCTGGTCTGTCATGAGATAGGAGAGACACAGAGACAGTACATCTAGCTGGTCTGTCATAATATAATAGAGAGAGCAGATCTAGCTGGTCTGTCATAATATAATAGAGACAGTAGATCTAGCTGGTCTGTCATATTATAATAGAGACAGTAGATCTAGCTGGTCTGTCATAATATAATAGAGAGAGTAGATCTAGCTGGACTGTCATAACATAATAGAGACAATAGATCTAGCTGGTCTGTCATATTATAATAGAGACAGTAGATCTAGCTGGTCTGTCATAATATAATAGAGAGAGTTGGTCTGGTCTGTCTAGCTGGTCTGTCATAAGATAACAGAGACACAGAGACTGTAGATCTAGCTGGTCTGTCACAATATAATAGAGACAGTTGATCTAAATGGTCTGTCATTTTATAATAGAGACAGTAGATCTAGCTGGTCTGTCATAAGATAATAGAGACACAGAGACAGTAGATCTAGCTGGTCTGTCACAATATAATAGAGACAGTTGATCTAGCTGGTCTGTCATAATATAATAGAGAAAGTTGATCTAGCTTGTCTGTCATAATATAATAGAGCCAGTAGATCTAGCTGGTCTGTCATAATACAATATAGACAGTAGATCTAGCTGGTCTGTCACATTATAATAGAGACAGTAGATCTAGCTGGTCTGTCATATTATAGCAGAGAGAGTAGATATAGCTGGTCTGTCATAATATAATAGAGAGAAAGAAACAGTAGATCTTCTGGTCTGTCACAATATAACAGAGACAGTATATCTAGCTGGTCTGTCATAATATAATAGAGACAGTAGATCTAGCTGGTCTGTCATAATATAATAGAGACAGTAGATCTAGCTGGTCTGTCATAATATAAGAGCCAGTAGATCTAGCAGGTCTGTCATAATACAATAGAGAAAGTAGATCTAGCTGGTCTGCCATAATACAATAGAGAAAGTAGATATAGCTGGTCTGTCATATTATAATAGAGACAGTAGATCTAGCTGGTCTGTCATTTTATAATAGAGACAGTAGATCTAGCTGGTCTGTCAAATTATAATAGAGACAGTATTTCTAGCTGGTCTGTCATAATATCATAGAGACAGTAGATCTAGCTGGTCTGACATATTATAATAGAGACAGTAGATTTAGCTGGTCTGTCATAATATAATAGAGAGAGTAGATCTAGCTGGTCTGTCATAAGATAATAGAGATACAGAGACAGTAAATCTGGCTGGTCTGTCTCAGTATAACAGAGAGAGCAGATCTAGCTGGTCTGTCATAATATAATAGAGACATTAGATCTGGCTTCTCTGTCATAATATAATAGAGACAGTAGATCTAGCTGCTCTGTCATAATGTATTAGAGACAGCAGATCTAGCTGGTCTGTCATAATATAATAGAGCCAGAAGATCTAGCTGGTCTGTCATAATATAATATAGACTGAGATCTAGCTGGTCTGTCATATTATAATAGAGACAGTATATCTAGCTGGTATGTCATAATATAATAGAGACCTAGAAATAGTAGATCTAGCTGGTGTCTCATAATATAATAGAGACAGTAGATCTAGCTGGTCGCTTATAATTTAATAGAGGCAGTTGATCTAGCTGGTCTGTCATAATATAATAGAGACACAGTGACAGTAAATCTAGCTGGTCTGTCATTTTATAATACAGAGAGTAGATCTAGCTGGTCTGTCATAATATAATAGAGACATTAAATCTAGCTGGTCTGTCAAAATGTAATAGAGACAGCAGATCAAGCTGGTCTGTCATAATATAATAGAGACAGCAGATCTAGCTGCTCTGTCATAATATAATAGTGACAGCAGATCTAGCTGGTCTGTCATAATATAATAGAGACAGTAGATCTAGCTGGTCTGTCATAATATAATAGAAACCTCGAGACAGTAGATCTAGCTGGTCTGTCATAATACAATAGAGATAGCAGATCTAGCTAGTCTGTCATAATATAATTGAGACAGAAGACCTAGCTGCTCTGTCATAATATAATAGAGACAGTAGATCTAGCTGCTTTGTCATAATATAATAGAGACAGTAGATCTAGCTGGCCTGTCATAATATAATAGAGACACAGAGACAGTAAATCTAGCTGGTCTGTCATTTTATAATACAGACAGTAGATCTAGCTGGTCTGTCATAATATAATAGAAACCTCGAGACAGTAGATCTAGCTGGTCTGTCATAAGATAATAGAGCCAGAAGATCTAGCTGGTCTGTCATAATATAATATAGACTGAGATCTAGCTGGTCTGTCATATTATAATAGAGACAGTATATCTAGCTGGTATGTCATAATATAATAGAGACCTAGAAATAGTAGATCTAGCTGGTGTCTCATAATATAATAGAGACAGTAGATCTAGCTGGTCGCTTATAATTTAATAGAGGCAGTTGATCTAGCTGGTCTGTCATAATATAATAGAGACACAGTGACAGTAAATCTAGCTGGTCTGTCATTTTATAATACAGAGAGTAGATCTAGCTGGTCTGTCATAATACAATAGAGACATTAAATCTAGCTGGTCTGTCAAAATGTAATAGAGACAGCAGATCAAGCTGGTCTGTCATAATATAATAGAGACAGCAGATCTAGCTGCTCTGTCATAATATAATAGTGACAGCAGATCTAGCTGGTCTGTCATAATATAATAGAGACAGTAGATCTAGCTGGTCTGTCATAATATAATAGAAACCTCGAGACAGTAGATCTAGCTGGTCTGTCATAATAAAATAGAGATAGCAGATCTAGCTAGTCTGTCATAATATAATTGAGACAGAAGACCTAGCTGCTCTGTCATAATATAATAGAGACAGTAGATCTAGCTGCTTTGTCATAATATAATAGAGACAGTAGATCTAGCTGGCCTGTCATAATATAATAGAGACACAGAGACAGTAAATCTAGCTGGTCTGTCATTTTATAATACAGACAGTAGATCTAGCTGGTCTGTCATAATATAATAGAAACCTCGAGACAGTAGATCTAGCTGGTCTGTCATAATACAATAGAGATAGCAGATCTTGCTGGTCTGTCATAATATAATTGAGACAGAAGATCTAGCTGCTCTGTCATAATATAATAGAGACAGTAGATCTAGCTGCTTTGTCATAATATAATAGAGACAGTAGATCTAGCTGCTCTGTCACAATGTAATAGAGACAGTATATCTATCTGGTCTGTCATAATATAATAGAGATAACAGATCTAGCTGGTCTGTCATAATATAATAGAGACAGTATATCTATCTGGTCTGTCATAATACAATAGAGAAAGCAGATCTAGCTGGTCTTTCATAATATAATTGAGACATTAGATCTGGCTTCTCTGTCATAATATAATAGAGACAGTAGATCTAGCTGCTCTGTCATAATGTAATAGAGACAGCAGATCTAGCTGGTCTGTCATAATATAATAGAGCCAGAAGATCTAGCAGGTCGCTTATAATTTAATAGAGGCAGTTGATCTAGCTGGTCTGTCATAATATAATAGAGACACAGTGACAGTAAATCTAGCTGGTCTGTCATTTTATAATACAGAGAGTAGATCTAGCTGGTCTGTCATAATATAATAGAGACCTCGAGACAGTAGATCTAGCTGGTCTGTCATAATACAATTGAGATAGCAGATCTAGCTGCACTGTCATAATGTAATGGAGACAGCAGATCTAGCTGGTCTGTCATGATATAATAGAGACAGTAGATCTAGCTGGCCTGTCATAATATAAGAGAGGCACAGAGGCAGTTTATCTAGCTGGTCTGTCATAATACAATAGAGATAGCAGATCTAGCTGGTCTGTCATAAAATAATAGAGACAGTATATCTATCTGGTCTGTCATAATACAATAGAGAAAGCAGATCTAGCTGGTCTTTCATAATATAATTGAGACATTAGATCTGGCTTCTCTGTCATAATATAATAGAGACAGTAGATCTAGCTGCTCTGTCATAATGTAATAGAGACAGCAGATCTAGCTGGTCTGTCATAATATAATAGAGACAGTATATCTAGCTGGTCTGTCATAATATAATAGAGACAGTATATCTATCTGGTCTGTCATAATACAATAGAGAAAGCAGATCTAGCTGGTCTTTCATAATATAATTGAGACATTAGATCTGGCTTCTCTGTCATAATATAATAGAGACAGTAGATCTAGCTGCTCTGTCATAATGTAATAGAGACAGCAGATCTAGCTGGTCTGTCATAATATAATAGAGCCAGAAGATCTAGCTGGTCTGTCATAATATAATAGAGACTGAGATCTAGCTGGTCTGTCATATTATAATAGAGACAGTATATCTAGCTGGTCTGTCATAATATAATAGAGACCTAGAAATAGTAGATCTAGCTGGTCTCTCATAATATAATAGAGACAGTAGATCTAGCTGGTCGCTTATAATTTAATAGAGGCAGTTGATCTAGCTGGTCTGTCATTTTATAATACAGAGAGTAGATCTAGCTGGTCTGTCATAATATAATAGAGACCTCGAGACAGTAGATCTAGCTGGTCTGTCATAATACAATAGAGATAGCAGATCTAGCTGGTCTGTCATAAAATATTTGAGACAGTAGATCTAGCTGGCCTGTCATAATATAAGAGAGACACAGAGACAGTTGATCTAGCTGGTCTGTCATAATATTATAGAGACAGTAGATTTAACTGGTCTGTCATAATTTAATAGAGGCAGTTGATATAGCTGGTCTGTCATAATATAATAGAGACAGTAGATCTAGCTGGTCTGTCATAATATAATAGAGACAGTAAATCTAGCTGGTCTGTCATATTATAATAGAGACAGTAGATCTAGCTGGTCTGTCATAATATAATAGAGACAGTAAATCTAGCTGCTCTGTCATAATGTAATAGAGACAGCAGATCTAGCAGGTCTGTCATAATATAATATAGACAGTAGATCTAGCTGGTCTGTCATAATATAATAGAGACAGCAGATCTAGCTGGTCTGTCATAATATAATAGAGACAGTAGAACTAGCTGTTCTGTCATAATGTAATAGAGACAGCAGATCCAGCAGGTCTGTCATAATTCAATAGAGACAGTAGATCTAGCTGGTCTGTCATAATAAAATAAAGACAGTAGATCTAGCTGCTCTGTCATAATACAATGGATACAGTAGATTTAGCTGGTCTGTCATAATATATTAAAGACAGTAGATCTAGCTGGTCTGTCATAATATAATAGAGACATTAAATCTAGCTGGTCTGTCAAAATGTAATAGAGACAGCAGATCAAGCTGGTCTGTCATAATATAATAGAGACAGCAGATCTAGCTGGTCTGTCATAATATAATAGAGACAGTAGATCTAGCTGGTCTGTCATAATATAATAGAAACCTCAAGACATTAGATCTAGCTGGTCTGTCATAATACAATAGAGATAGCAGATCTAGCTAGTCTGTCATAATATAATTGAGACAGAAGATCTAGCTGCTCTGTCATAATATAATAGAGACAGTAGATCTAGCTGCTTTGTCATAATATAATAGAGACAGTAGATCTAGCTGGCCTGTCATAATATAATAGAGACACAGAGACAGTAAATCTAGCTGGTCTGTCATTTTATAATACAGACAGTAGATCTAGCTGGTCTGTCATAATATAATAGAAACCTCGAGACAGTAGATCTAGCTGGTCTGTCATAATACAATAGAGATAGCAGATCTAGCTGGTCTGTCATAATATAATTGAGACAGAAGATCTAGCTGCTCTGTCATAATATAATAGAGACAGTAGATCTAGCTGCTCTGTCATAATATAATACAGACAGTAGATCTAGCTGCTCTGTCACAATGTAATAGAGACAGCAGATCTAGCTGGTCTGTCATAATATAATAGAGGCAGTAGATCTAGCTGGTCTGTCATAATATAATAGAGACACAGTGACAGTAAATCTAGCTGGTCTTTCATATTATAATACAGAGAGTAGATCTAGCTGGTCTGTCATAATATAATAGAGACATTAAATCTAGCTGGTCTGTCAAAATGTAATAGAGACAGTAGATCTAGCTGGTCTGTCACATTATAATAGAGACAGTAGATCTAGCTGGTCTGTCATAATATAATAGAGCCAGTAGATCTAGCTGGTCTGTCATAATACAATACAGACAGTAGATCTAGCTGGTCTGTCACATTATAATAGAGACAGTAGATCTAGCTGGTCTGTCATATTATAGCAGAGAGAGTAGATCTAGCTGGTCTGTCATGAGATAGGAGAGACACAGAGACAGTACATCTAGCTGGTCTGTCATAATATAATAGAGAGAGCAGATCTAGCTGGTCTGTCATAATATAATAGAGACAGTAGATCTTGCTGGACTGTCATAATATAATAGAGACAATAGATCTAGCTGGTCTGTCATATTATAATAGAGACAGTAGATCTAGCTGGTCTGTCATAATATAATAGAGAGAGTAGATCTAGCTGGTCTGTCATAATACAATATAGACAGTAGATCTAGCTGGTCTGTCACAATATAATAGAGACAGTTGATCTAGCTGGTCTGTCATTTTATAATAGAGACAGTTGATCTAGCTGGTCTGTCATAATATAATAGAGAAAGTTGATCTAGCTTGTCTGTCATAATATAATAGAGCCAGTAGATCTAGCTGGTCTGTCATAATACAATATAGACAGTAGATCTAGCTGGTCTGTCACATTATAATAGAGACAGTAGATCTAGCTGGTCTGTCATATTATAGCAGAGAGAGTAGATATAGCTGGTCTGTCATAATATAATAGAGAGAAAGAAACAGTAGATCTTCTGGTCTGTAACAATATAACAGAGACAGTATATCTAGCTGGTCTGTCATAATATAATAGAGACAGTAGATCTAGCTGGTCTGTCATAATATAATAGAGACAGTAGATCTAGCTGGTCTGTCATAATATAAGAGCCAGTAGATCTAGCAGGTCTGTCATAATACAATAGAGAAAGTAGATCTAGCTGGTCTGCCATAATACAATAGAGAAAGTAGATATAGCTGGTCTGTCATATTATAATAGAGACAGTAGATCTAGCTGGTCTGTCATTTTATAATAGAGACAGTAGATCTAGCTGGTCTGTCAAATTATAATAGAGACAGTATTTCTAGCTGGTCTGTCATAATATAATAGAGAGAGTAGATCTAGCTGGTCTGTCCTAAGATAATAGAGATACAGAGACAGTAAATCTGGCTGGTCACAGTATAACAGAGAGAGCAGATCTAGCTGGTCTGTCATAATATAATAGAGACATTATATCTAGCTGGTCTGTCATAATATAATAGAGACAGTAGATCTAGCTGGTCTGTCATATTATAATAGAGACAGTAGATCTAGCTGGTCTTTCATAATATAATAGAGACAATAGATCTAGCTGGTCTGTCATATTATAATAGAGACAGTAGATCTAGCTGGTCTGTCATAAGATAATAGAGACAGTTGATCTAGCTGTTCTGTCATAATATAATAGAGACAGTTGATCTAGCTGGTCTGTCATAATATAATAGAGACAGTAGATCTAGCTGGTCTGTCATAATATAATAGAGACAGTTGATCTAGCTTGTCTGTCATAATATAATAGAGCCAGTAGATCTAGCTGGTCTGTCATGATATAATAGAGACAGTAGATCTAGCTGGTCTGTCATAATATAATAGAGCCAGTAGATCTAGCTGGTCTGTCATTATACAATATAGACAGTAGATCTAGCTGGTCTGTCACATTATAATAGAGACAGTAGATCTAGCTGGTCTGTCATAATATAATAGAGCCAGTAGATCTAGCTGGTCTGTCATTATACAATATAGACAGTAGATCTAGCTGGTCTGTCACATTATAATAGAGACAGTAGATCTAGCTGGTCTTTCATATTATAGCAGAGAGAGTAGATCTAGCTGGTCTGTCATGAGATAGGAGAGACACAGAGACAGTACATCTAGCTGGTCTGTCATAATATAATAGAGAGAGCAGATCTAGCTGGTCTGTCATAATATAATAGAGACAGTAGATCTAGCTGGACTGTCATAATATAATAGAGACAATAGATCTAGCTGGTCTGTCATATTATAATAGAGACAGTAGATCTAGCTGGTCTGTCATAATATAATAGAGAGAGTAGATCTAGCTGGACTGTCATAACATAATAGAGACAATAGATCTAGCTGGTCTGTCATATTATAATAGAGACAGTAGATCTAGCTGGTCTGTCATAATATAATAGAGAGAGTTGGTCTGGTCTGTCTAGCTGGTCTGTCATAAGATAACAGAGACACAGAGACTGTAGATCTAGCTGGTCTGTCACAATATAATAGAGACAGTTGATCTAAATGGTCTGTCATTTTATAATAGAGAAAGTTGATCTAGCTGGTCTGTCATAATATAATAGAGCCAGTAGATCTAGCTGGTCTGTCATAATACAATATAGACAGTAGATCTAGCTGGTCTGTCATTTTATAATAGAGACAGTAGATCTAGCTGGTCTGTCAAATTATAATAGAGACAGTATTTCTAGCTGGTCTGTCATAATATCATAGAGACAGTAGATCTAGCTGGTCTGACATATTATAATAGAGACAGTAGATCTAGCTGGTCTGTCATAATATAATAGAGAGAGTAGATCTAGCTGGTCTGTCATAAGATAATAGAGATACAGAGACAGTAAATCTGGCTGGTCTGTCTCAGTATAACAGAGAGAGCAGATCTAGCTGGTCTGTCATAATATAATAGAGACATTAGATCTGCCTTCTATGTCATAATATAATAGAGACAGTAGATCTAGCTGCTCTGTCATAATGTATTAGAGACAGCAGATCTAGCTGGTCTGTCATAATATAATAGAGCCAGAAGATCTAGCTGGTCTGTCATAATATAATATAGACTGAGATCTAGCTGGTCTGTCATATTATAATAGAGACAGTATATCTAGCTGGTATGTCATAATATAATAGAGACCTAGAAATAGTAGATCTAGCTGGTGTCTCATAATATAATAGAGACAGTAGATCTAGCTGGTCGCTTATAATTTAATAGAGGCAGTTGATCTAGCTGGTCTGTCATAATATAATAGAGACACAGTGACAGTAAATCTAGCTGGTCTGTCATTTTATAATACAGAGAGTAGATCTAGCTGGTCTGTCATAATATAATAGAGACATTAAATCTAGCTGGTCTGTCAAAATGTAATAGAGACAGCAGATCAAGCTGGTCTGTCATAATATAATAGAGACAGCAGATCTAGATGCTCTGTCATAATATAATAGTGACAGCAGATCTAGCTGGTCTGTCATAATATAATAGAGACAGTAGATCTAGCTGGTCTGTCATAATATAATAGAAACCTCGAGACAGTAGATCTAGCTGGTCTGTCATAATACAATAGAGATAGCAGATCTAGCTGGTCTGTCATAATATAATTGAGACAGAAGACCTAGCTGCTCTGTCATAATATAATAGAGACAGTAGATCTAGCTGCTTTGTCATAATATAATAGAGACAGTAGATCTAGCTGGCCTGTCATAATATAATAGAGACACAGAGACAGTAAATCTAGCTGGTCTGTCATTTTATAATACAGACAGTAGATCTAGCTGGTCTGTCATAATATAATAGAAACCTCGAGACAGTAGATCTAGCTGGTCTGTCATAATATAATAGAGACAGAAGATCTAGCTGCTCTGTCATAATATAATGAAACAGTCAGAGATCACCAAGCGCAACATAGCTTCTGCGTGTAAATCAGCTAGAAAGATGTGTCGGCATCGAGTAATTGTCTCTGGCCCCCTCCCAGTTAGGGGGAGTGATGAGCTCTACAGCAGAGTCTCACAACTCAATCGCTGGTTGAAAACTGTTTTCTGCCCCTCCCAAAAGATAGAATTTGTAGATAATTGGCCCTCTTTCTGGGACTCGCCCACAAACAGGACCAAGCCTGACCTGCTGAGGAGTGACGGACTCCATCCTAGCTGGAGGGGTGCTCTCATTTTATCTACCAACATAGACAGGGCTCTAACTCCTCTAGCTCCACAATGAAATAGGGTGCAGGCCAGGCAGCAGGCTGTTAGCCAGCCTGCCAGCATAGTGGAGTCTGCCACTAGCACAGTCAGTGTAGTCAGCTCAGCTATCACCATTGAGACCGTGTCTGTGCCTCGACCTAGGTTGGGCAAAACTAAACATGGCGGTGTTCGCCTTAGAAATCTCACTAGGATAAAGACCACCTCCATTCCTGTCATTATTGAAAGAGATCATGATACCTCACATCTCAAAATAGGGCTACTTAATGTTAGATCCCTTACTTCAAAGGCAATTATAGTCAATGAACTAATCACTGATCATAATCTTGATGTGATTGGCCTGACTGAAACCTGGCTTAAGCCTGATGAATTTACTGTGTTAAATGAGGCCTCACCTCCTGGCTACACTAGTGACCATATCCCCCGTGCATCCCGCAAAGGCGGAGGTGTTGCTAACATTTACGATAGCAAATTTCAATTTACAAAAAAAAAAATGACGTTTTCGTCTTTTGAGCTTCTAGTCATGAAATCTATGCAGCCTACTCAATCACTTTTTATAGCTACTGTTTACAGGCCTCCTGGGCCATATACAGCGTTCCTCACTGAGTTCCCTGAATTCCTATCGGACCTTGTAGTCATAGCGGATAATATTCTAATCTTTGGTGACTTTAATATTCACATGGAAAAGTCCACAGACCCACTCCAAAAGGCTTTCGGAGCCATCATCGACTCAGTGGGTTTTGTCCAACATGTCTCTGGACCCACTCACTGTCACAGTCATACGCTGGACCTAGTTTTGTCCCATGGAATAAATGTTGTGGATCTTAATGTTTTTCCTCATAATCCTGGACTATCGGACCACCATTTTATTACGTTTGCAATTGCAACAAATAATCTGCTCAGACCCCAACCAAGGATCATCAAAAGTCGTGCTATAAATTCACAGACAACACAAAGATTCCTTGATGTCCTTCCAGACTCCTTCTGCCTACCCAAGGACGCCAGAGGACAAAAATCAGTTAACCACCTAACTGAGGAACTCAACTTAACCTTGCGCAATACCCTAGATGCAGTTGCACCCCTAAAAACTAAAAACATTTCTCATAAGAAACTAGCTCCCTGGTACACAGAAAATACCCGAGCTCTGAAGCAAGCTTCCAGAAAATTGGAACGGAAATGGCGCCACACCAAACTGGAAGTCTTCCGACTAGCTTGGAAAGACAGTACTGTGCAGTACCGAAGAGCCCTTACTGCTGCTCGATCATCCTATTTTTCTAACTTAATTGAGGAAAATAAGAACAATCCGAAATTCCTTTTTGATACTGTCGCAAAGCTAACTAAAAAGCAGCATTCCCCAAGAGAGGATGACTTTCACTTTAGCAGTGATAAATTCATGAACTTCTTTGAGGAAAAGATTATGATTATTAGAAAGCAAATTACGGACTCTTCCTTAAATCTGCGTATTCCTTCAAAGCTCAGTTGTCCTGAGTCTGCACAACTCTGCCAGGACCTAGGATCAAGAGAGACACTCAAGTGTTTTAGTACTATATCTCTTGACACAATGATGAAAATAATCATGGCCTCTAAACCTTCAAGCTGCATACTGGACCCTATTCCAACTAAACTACTGAAAGAGCTGCTTCCTGTGCTTGGCCCTACTATGTTGAACATAATAAACGGCTCTCTATCCACCGGATGTGTACCAAACTCATTAAAAGTGGCAGTAATAAAGCCTCTCTTGAAAAAGCCAAACCTTGACCCAGAAAATATAAAAAACTATCGGCCTATATCGAATCTTCCATTCCTCTCAAAAATTTTAGAAAAGGCTGTTGCGCAACAACTCACTGCCTTCCTGAAGACAAACAATGTATACGAAATGCTTCAGTCTGGTTTTAGACCCCATCATAGCACTGAGACGGCACTTGTGAAGGTGGTAAATGACATTTTAATGGCATCGGACCGAGGCTCTGCATCTGTCCTCGTGCTCCTAGACCTTAGTGCTGCTTTTGATACCATCGATCACCACATTCTTTTGGAGAGATTGGAAACCCAAATTGGTCTACACGGACAAGTTCTGGCCTGGTTTAGATCTTATCTGTCGGAAAGATATCAGTTTGTCTCTGTCAATGGTCTGTCCTCTGACAAATCAACTGTAAATTTCGGTGTTCCTCAAGGTTCCGTTTTAGGACCACTTTTGTTTTCACTATATATTTTACCTCTTGGGGATGTTATTCGAAAACATAATGTTAACTTTCACTGCTATGCAGATGACACACAGCTGTACATTTCAATTAAACATGGTGAAGCCCCAAAATTGCCCTTGCTAGAAGAATGTGTTTCAGACATAAGGAAGTGGATGGCTGCAAACTTTCTACTTTTAAACTCGGACAAAACAGAGATGCTTGTTCTAGGTCCCAAGAAACAAAGAGATCTTCTGTTGAATCTGACAATTAATCTTAATGGTTGTACAGTCGTCTCAAATAAAACTGTGAAGGACCTCGGCGTTACTCTGGACCCTGATCTCTCTTTTGAAGAACATATCAAGACCATTTCAAGGACAGCTTTTTTCCATCTACGAAACATTGCAAAAATCAGGAACTTTCTGTCCAAAAATGATGCAGAAAAATTAATCCATGCTTTTGTCACTTCCAGGTTAGACTACTGCAATGCTCTACTTTCCGGCTACCCGGATAAAGCACTAAATAAACTTCAGTTAGTGCTAAATACGGCTGCTAGAATCCTGACTAGAACCAAAAAATTTGATCATATTACTCCAGTGCTAGCCTCTCTACACTGGCTTCCTGTCAAAGCAAGGGCTGATTTCAAGGTTTTACTGCTAACCTACAAAGCATTACATGGGCTTGCTCCTATCTATCTCTCTGATTTGGTCCTGCCGTACATACCTACACGTACGCTACGGTCACAAGACGCAGGCCTCCTAATTGTCCCTAGAATTTTTAAGCAAACAGCTGGAGGCAGGGCTTTCTCCTATAGAGCTCCATTTTTATGGAACGGTCTGCCTACCCATGTCAGAGACGCAAACTCGGTCTCAACCTTTAAGTCTCTACTGAAGACTCATCTCTTCAGTGGGTCATATGATTGAGTGTAGTCTGGCCCAGGAGTGGGAGGTTGAACGGAAAGGCTCTGGAGCAACGAACCACCCTTGCTGTCTCTGCCTGGCCGGTTCCCCTCTTTCCACTGGGATTCTCTGCCTCTAACCCTATTACAGGGGCTGAGTCACTGGCTTTACTGGGGCTCTCTCATGCCGTCCCTGGAGGAGGTGCGTCACCTGAGTGGGTTGAGTCACTGATGTGGTCATCCTGTCTGGGTTGGCGCTCCCCCCCCCCCCCCTTAAGTTGTGCCGTGGCGGAGGTCTTTGTGGGCTATACTCAGCCTTGTCTCAGGATGGTAAGTTGGTGGTTGAAGATATCCCTCTAGTGGTGTGGGGGCTGTGCTTTGGCAAAGTGGGTGGGGTTATATCCTTCCTGTTTGGCCCTGTCCGGGGGTGTCCTCGGAGTGGGCCACAGTGTCTCCTGACCCCTCCTGTCTCAGCCTCCAGTATTTATGCTGCAGTAGTTTATGTGTCGGGGGGCTAGGGTCAGTTTGTTATATCTGGAGTACTTCTCCTGTCCTATTCGGTGTCCTGTGTGAATCTAAGTGTGCGTTCTCTAATTCTCTCCTTCTCTCTTTCTCTCTCTCGGAGGACCTGAGCCCTAGGACCATGCCCCAGGACTACCTGACATGATGACTCCTTGCTGTCCCCAGTCCACCTGGCTGTGCTGCTGCTCCAGTTTCAACTGTTCTGCCTTATTATTATTCGACCATGCTGATCATTTATGAACATTTGAACATCTTGGCCATGTTCTGTTATAATCTCCACCCGGCACAGCCAGAAGAGGACTGGCCATCCCACATATGCTCTCTCTAATTCTCTCTTTCTTTCTCTCTCTCGGAGGACCTGAGCCCTAGGACCATGCCCCAGGACTACCTGACATGATGACTCCTTGCTGTCCCCAGTCCACCTGACTGTGCTGCTGCTCCAGTTTCAACTATTCTGCCTTATTATTATTCGACCATGCTGGTCATTTATGAACATTTGAACATCTTGACCATGTTTTGTTATAATCTCCACCCGGCACAGCCAGAAGAGGACTGGCCACCCCACATAGCCTGGTTCCTCTCTAGGTTTCTTCCTAGGTTTTGGCCTTTCTAGGGAGTTTTTCCTAGCCACCGTGCTTCTTCACCTGCATTGCTTGCTGTTTGGGGTTTTAGGCTGGGTTTCTGTACAGCACTTTGAGATATCAGCTGATGTACGAAGGGCTATATAAAATAAATTTGATATAATAGAGACAGTAGATCTAGCTGCTTTGTCATAATATAATAGAGACAGTAGATCTAGCTGCTCTGTCACAATGTAATAGAGACAGTATATCTATCTGGTCTGTCATAATATAATAGAGATAACAGATCTAGCTGGTCTGTCATAATATAATAGAGACAGTATATCTATCTGGTCTGTCATAATACAATAGAGAAAGCAGATCTAGCTGGTCTTTCATAATATAATTGAGACATTAGATCTGGCTTCTCTGTCATAATATAATAGAGACAGTAGATCTAGCTGCTCTGTCATAATGTAATAGAGACAGCAGATCTAGCTGGTCTGTCATAATATAATAGAGCCAGAAGATCTAGCAGGTCGCTTATAATTTAATAGAGGCAGTTGATCTAGCTGGTCTGTCATAATATAATAGAGACACAGTGACAGTAAATCTAGCTGGTCTGTCATTTTATAATATAGAGAGCAGATCTAGCTGGTCTGTCATAATATAATAGAGACCTCGAGACAGTAGATCTAGCTGGTCTGTCATAATACAATAGAGATAGCAGATCTAGCTGGTCTGTTATAAAATAATTGAGAAAGTAGATCTAGCTGCTCTGTCATAATATAATAGAGACAGTAGATCTAGCTGCACTGTCATAATGTAATGGAGACAGCAGATCTAGCTGGTCTGTCATAATATAATAGAGACAGTAGATCTAGCTGGCCTGTCATAATATAAGAGAGGCACAGAGGCAGTTTATCTAGCTGGTCTGTCATAATACAATAGAGATAGTAGATCTAGCTGGTCTGTCATAAAATAATTGAGACAGAAGATCTAGCTGCTCTGTCAAAATATAATAGAGACAGTAGATTTAGCTGGTCTGTCATAATATAATAGAGACAGTATATCTAGCTGGTCTGTCATAATATAATAGAGACAGTATATCTATCTGGTCTGTCATAATACAATAGAGAAAGCAGATCTAGCTGGTCTTTCATAATATAATTGAGACATTAGATCTGGCTTCTCTGTCATAATATAATAGAGACAGTAGATCTAGCTGCTCTGTCATAATGTAATCGAGACAGCAGATCTAGCTGGTCTGTCATAATATAATAGAGCCAGAAGATCTAGCTGGTCTGTCATAATATAATAGAGACTGAGATCTAGCTGGTCTGTCATATTATAATAGAGACAGTATATCTAGCTGGTCTGTCATAATATAATAGAGACCTAGAAATAGTAGATCTAGCTGGTCTCTCATAATATAATAGAGACAGTAGATCTAGCTGGTCGCTTATAATTTAATAGAGGCAGTTGATCTAGCTGGTCTGTCATTTTATAATACAGAGAGTAGATCTAGCTGGTCTGTCATAATATAATAGAGACCTCGAGACAGTAGATCTAGCTGGTCTGTCATAATACAATAGAGATAGCAGATCTAGCTGGTCTGTCATAAAATATTTGAGACAGTAGATCTAGCTGGCCTGTCATAATATAAGAGAGACACAGAGACAGTTGATCTAGCTGGTCTGTCATAATATTATAGAGACAGTAGATTTAACTGGTCTGTCATAATTTAATAGAGGCAGTTGATATAGCTGGTCTGTCATAATATAATAGAGACAGTAGATCTAGCTGGTCTGTCATAATATAATAGAGACAGTAGATCTAGCTGGTCTGTCATATTATAATAGAGACAGTAGATCTAGCTGGTCTGTCATAATATAATAGAGACAGTAAATCTAGCTGCTCTGTCATAATGTAATGGAGACAGCAGATCTAGCAGGTCTGTCATAATATAATATAGACAGTAGATCTAGCTGGTCTGTCATAATATAATAGAGACAGCAGATCTAGCTGGTCTGTCATAATATAATAGAGACAGTAGAACTAGCTGTTCTGTCATAATGTAATAGAGACAGCAGATCCAGCAGGTCTGTCATAATTCAATAGAGACATTATATCTAGCTGGTCTGTCATAATACAATAAAGACAGTAGATCTAGCTGCTCTGTCATAATACAATGGATACAGTAGATTTAGCTGGTCTGTCATAATATATTAAAGACAGTAGATCTAGCTGGTCTGTCATAATATAATAGAGACATTAAATCTAGCTGGTCTGTCAAAATGTAATAGAGACAGCAGATCAAGCTGGTCTGTCATAATATAATAGAGACAGCAGATCTAGCTGGTCTGTCATAATATAATAGAGACAGTAGATCTAGTTGGTCTGTCATAATATAATAGAAACCTCAAGACAGTAGATCTAGCTGCTCTGTCATAATATAATAGAGACAGTAGATCTAGCTGCTTTGTCATAATATAATAGAGACAGTAGATCTAGCTGGCCTGTCATAATATAATAGAGATACAGAGACAGTAAATCTAGCTGGTCTGTCATTTTATAATACAGACAGTAGATCTAGCTGGTCTGTCATAATATAATAGAAACCTCGAGACAGTAGATCTAGCTGGTCTGTCATAATACAATAGAGATAGCAGATCTAGCTGGTCTGTCATAATATAATTGAGACAGAAGATCTAGCTGCTCTGTCATAATATAATAGAGACAGTAGATCTAGCTGCTCTGTCATAATATAATACAGACAGTAGATCTAGCTGCTCTGTCACAATGTAATAGAGACAGCAGATCTAGCTGGTCTGTCATAATATAATAGAGGCAGTAGATCTAGCTGGTCTGTCATAATATGATAGAGACACAGTGACAGTAAATCTAGCTGGTCTTTCATATTATAATACAGAGAGTAGATCTAGCTGGTCTGTCATAATATAATAGAGACATTAAATCTAGCTGGTCTGTCAAAATGTAATAGAGACAGCAGTTTAAGCTGGTCTGTCATAATATAATAGAGACAGCAGATCTAGCTGCTCTGTCATAATATAATAGTGACAGCAGATCTAGCTGGTCTGTCATAATATAATAGAGACAGTAGATCTAGCTGGTCTGTCATAATATTATAGAGACAGTATATCTGGCTGGTCTGTCATAGTATAATAGAGACAGTAGATCTAGCTGGCCTGTCATAATATAATAGAGACACAGAGACAGTAAATCTAGCTGGTCTGTCATTTTATAATACAGACAGTAGATCTAGCTGGTCTGTCATAATATAATAGAAACCTCGAGACAGTAGATCTAGCTGGTCTGTCATAATACAATAGAGATAGCAGATCTAGCTGGTCTGTTATAATATAATTGAGACAGTAGATCTAGCTGATCTGTCATAATATAATAGAGACAGTAGAACTAGCTGTTCTGTCATAATGTAATAGAGACAGCAGATCTAGCTGGTCTGTCATAATATAATAGAGCCAGAAGATCTAGCTGGTCTTTCATAATATAATAGAGACTGAGATCTAGCTGGTCTGTCATATTATAATAGAGACAGTATATCTAGCTGGTCTGTCATAATATAATAGAGACCTAGAATTAGTAGATCTAGCTGGTCTCTCATAATATAATAGAGACAGTAGATCTAGCTGGTCGCTTATAATTTAATAGAGGCAGTTGATCTAGCTGGTCTGTCATAATATAATAGAGACACAGTGACAGTAAATCTAGCTGGTCTGTCATTTTATAATACAGAGAGTAGATATAGCTGGTCTGTCATAATATAATAGAGACCTCGAGACAGTAGATCTAGCTGGTCTGTCATAATACAATAGAGATAGCAGATCTAGCTGGTCTGTCATAAAATATTTGAGACAGTAGATCTAGCTGGCCTGTCATAATATAAGAGAGACACAGAGACAGTAGATCTAGCTGGTCTGTCATAATATAATTGAGACAGAAGATCTAGCTGCTCTGTCATAATATAATAGAGACAGTAGATCTAGCTGCTCTGTCATAATATAATACAGACAGTAGATCTAGCTGCTCTGTCACAATGTAATAGAGACAGCAGATCTAGCTGGTCTGTCATAATATAATAGAGGCAGTAGATCTAGCTGGTCTGTCATAATATGATAGAGACACAGTGACAGTAAATCTAGCTTGTCTTTCATATTATAATACAGAGAGTAGATCTAGCTGGTCTGTCATAATATAATAGAGACATTAAATCTAGCTGGTCTGTCAAAATGTAATAGAGACAGCAGTTTAAGCTGGTCTGTCATAATATAATAGAGACAGCAGATCTAGCTGCTCTGTCATAATATAATAGTGACAGCAGATCTAGCTGGTCTGTCATAATATAATAGAGACAGTAGATCTAGCTGGTCTGTCATAATATTATAGAGACAGTATATCTGGCTGGTCTGTCATAATATAATAGAGACAGTAGATCTAGCTGGCCTGTCATAATATAATAGAGACACAGAGACAGTAAATCTAGCTGGTCTGTCATTTTATAATACAGACAGTAGATCTAGCTGGTCTGTCATAATATAATAGAAACCTCGAGACAGTAGATCTAGCTGGTCTGTCATAATACAATAGAGATAGCAGATCTAGCTGGTCTGTCATAATATAATTGAGACAGTAGATCTAGGTGATCTGTCATAATATAATAGAGACAGTAGAACTAGCTGTTCTGTCATAATGTAATAGAGACAGCAGATCTAGCTGGTCTGTCATAATATAATAGAGCCAGAAGATCTAGCTGGTCTTTCATAATATAATAGAGACTGAGATCTAGCTGGTCTGTCATATTATAATAGAGACAGTATATCTAGCTGGTCTGTCATAATATAATAGAGACCTAGAATTAGTAGATCTAGCTGGTCTCTCATAATATAATAGAGACAGTAGATCTAGCTGGTCGCTTATAATTTAATAGAGGCAGTTGATCTAGCTGGTCTGTCATAATATAATAGAGACACAGTGACAGTAAATCTAGCTGGTCTGTCATTTTATAATACAGAGAGTAGATATAGCTGGTCTGTCATAATATAATAGAGACCTCGAGACAGTAGATCTAGCTGGTCTGTCATAATACAATAGAGATAGCAGATCTAGCTGGTCTGTCATAAAATATTTGAGACAGTAGATCTAGCTGGCCTGTCATAATATAAGAGAGACACAGAGACAGTAGATCTAGCTGGTCTGTCATAATATAATAGAGACAGTAGATTTAACTGGTCTGTCATAATTTAATAGAGGCAGTTGATATAGCTGGTCTGTCATAATATAATAGAGACAGTAGATCTAGCTGGTCTGTCATAATATAATAGAGACAGTAGATCTAGCTGGTCTGTCATATTATAATAGAGACAGTAGATCTAGCTGGTCTGTCATAATATAATAGAGACAGTAAATCTAGCTGCTCTGTCATAATGTAATAGAGACAGCAGATCTAGCAGGTCTGTCATAATATAATAGAGACAGTAGATCTAGCTGGTCTGTCATAATATAATAGAGACAGCAGATCTAGCTGGTCTGTCATAATATAATAGAGACAGTAGAACTAGCTGTTCTGTCATAATGTAATAGAGACAGCAGATCTAGCTGGTCTGTCATAATTCAATAGAGACAGTAGATCTAGCTGGTCTGTCATAATACAATAGAGACAGTAGATCTAGCTGCTCTGTCATAATACAATGGATGCAGTAGATTTAGCTGGTCTGTCATAATATATTAGAGACAGTAGATCTAGCTGGTCTGTCATAATATAAAAGATACATTAAATCTAGCTGGTCTGTCAAAATTTAATAGAGACAGCAGATCAAGCTGGTCTGTCATAATATAATAGAGACAGCAGATCTGGCTGCTCTGTCATAATATAATAGTGACAGCAGATCTAGCTGGTCTGTCATAATATAATAGAGACAGCAGATCTAGCTCGTCTGTCATAATATAATAGAGGCATTAGATCTAGCTGGTCTGTCATAATATAATAGAGACACAGTGACAGTAAATCTAGCTGGTCTTTCATATTATAATACAGAGAGTAGATCTAGCTGGTCTGTCATAATATAATAGAGACCTCGAGACAGTAGATCTAGCTGGTCTGTCATAATACAATAGAGAAAGCAGATCTAGCTGGTCTGTCATAAAATAATTGAGACAGTAGATCTAGCTGCTCTGTCATAATATAATAGAGACAGTAGATCTAGCTGGCCTGTCATAATATAAGAGAGACACAGAGGCAGTTTATTTAGCTGGTCTGTCATAATACAATAGAGATAGCAGATCTAGCTGGTCTGTCATAAAATAATTGAGACAGTAGATCTAGCTTCTCTGTCATAATATAATAGAGACAGTAGATTTAGCTGGTCTGTCATAATATAATAGAGACAGTATATCTAGCTGGTCTGTCATAATATAATAGAGACAGTATATCTATCTGGTCTGTCATAATACAATAGAGAAAGCAGATCTAGCTTGTCTTTCATAATATAATTGAGACATTAGATCTAGCTTCTCTGTCATAATATAATAGAGACAGTAGATCTAGCTGCTCTGTCATAATGTAATAGAGACAGCAGATCTAGCTGGTCTGTCATAATATGATAGAGCCAGAAGATCTAGCTGGTATGTCATAATATAATAGAGACTGAGATCTAGCTGGTCTGTCATATTATAATAGAGACAGTATATCTAGCTGGTCTGTCATAATATAATAGAGACCTAGAAATAGTAGATCTAGCTGGTCTCTCATAATATAATAGAGACAGTAGTACTAGCTGGTCGCTTATAATTTAATAGAGGCAGTTGATCTAGCTGGTCTGTCATAATATAATAGAGACACAGTGACAGTAAATCTAGCTGGTCTGTCATATTATAATACAGAGAGTAGATCTAGCTGGTCTGTCATAATATAATAGAGACCTCGAGACAGTAGATCTAGCTGGTCTGTCATAATACAATAGAGATAGCAGATCTAGCTGGTCTGTCATAAAATAATTGAGACAGTAGATCTAGCTGGCCTGTCATAATATAAGAGAGACACAGAGACAGTTGATCTAGCTGGTCTGTCATAATATAATAGATACAGTAGATTTATCTGGTCTGTCATAATTTAATAGAGGCAGTTGATAAAGCTGGTCTGTCATAATATAATAGAGACAGTAGATCTGGCTGGTCTGTCATAATATAATAGAGACAGTAAATCTAGCTGCTTTGTCATAATGTAATAGAGACAGCAGATCTAGCTGGTCTGTCATAATATAATAGAGACAGTAGATCTAGCTGGTCTGTCATAATATAATAGAGACAGCAGATCTAGCTGGTCTGTCATAATATAATAGAGACAGTAGAACTAGCTGTTCTGTCATAATGTAATAGAGACAGCAGATCTAGCTGGTCTGTCATAATATAATAGAGACAGTAGATCTAGCTGGTCTGTCATAATATTATAGAGACAGTATATCTGGCTGGTCTGTCATAATATAATAGAGACAGTAGATCTAGCTGGCCTGTCATAATATAATAGAGACACAGAGACAGTAAATCTAGCTGGTCTGTCATTTTATAATACAGACAGTAGATCTAGCTGGTCTGTCATAATATAATAGAAACCTCGAGACAGTAGATCTAGCTGGTCTGTCATAATACAATAGAGATAGCAGATCTAGCTGGTCTGTCATAATATAATTGAGACAGTAGATCTAGCTGATCTGTCATAATATAATAGAGACAGTAGAACTAGCTGTTCTGTCATAATGTAATAGAGACAGCAGATCTAGCTGGTCTGTCATAATATAATAGAGCCAGAAGATCTAGCTGGTCTTTCATAATATAATAGAGACTGAGATCTAGCTGGTCTGTCATATTATAATAGAGACAGTATATCTAGCTGGTCTGTCATAATATAATAGAGACCTAGAATTAGTAGATCTAGCTGGTCTCTCATAATATAATAGAGACAGTAGATCTAGCTGGTCGCTTATAATTTAATAGAGGCAGTTGATCTAGCTGGTCTGTCATAATATAATAGAGACACAGTGACAGTAAATCTAGCTGGTCTGTCATTTTATAATACAGAGAGTAGATCTAGCTGGTCTGTCATAATATAATAGAGACCTCGAGACAGTAGATCTAGCTGGTCTGTCATAATACAATAGAGATAGCAGATCTAGCTGGTCTGTCATAAAATATTTGAGACAGTAGATCTAGCTGGCCTGTCATAATATAAGAGAGACACAGAGACAGTTGATCTAGCTGGTCTGTCATAATATAATAGAGACAGTAGATTTAACTGGTCTGTCATAATTTAATAGAGGCAGTTGATATAGCTGGTCTGTCATAATATAATAGAGACAGTAGATCTAGCTGGTCTGTCATAATATAATAGAGACAGTAGATCTAGCTGGTCTGTCATATTATAATAGAGACAGTAGATCTAGCTGGTCTGTCATAATATAATAGAGACAGTAAATCTAGCTGCTCTGTCATAATGTAATAGAGACAGCAGATCTAGCAGGTCTGTCATAATATAATAGAGACAGTAGATCTAGCTGGTCTGTCATAATATAATAGAGACAGCAGATCTAGCTGGTCTATCATAATATAATAGAGACAGTAGAACTAGCTTTTCTGTCATAATGTAATAGAGACAGCAGATCTAGCTGGTCTGTCATAATTCAATAGAGACAGTAGATCTAGCTGGTCTGTCATAATACAATAGAGACAGTAGATCTAGCTGCTCTGTCATAATACAATGGATGCAGTAGATTTAGCTGGTCTGTCATAATATATTAGAGACAGTAGATCTAGCTTGTCTGTCATAATATAAAAGATACATTAAATCTAGCTGGTCTGTCAAAATTTAATAGAGACAGCAGATCAAGCTGGTCTGTCATAATATAATAGAGACAGCAGATCTGGCTGCTCTGTCATAATATAATAGTGACAGCAGATCTAGCTGGTCTGTCATAATATAATAGAGACAGCAGATCTAGTTCGTCTGTCATAATATAATAGAGGCAGTAGATCTAGCTGGTCTGTCATAATATAATAGAGACACAGTGACAGTAAATCTAGCTGGTCTTTCATATTATAATACAGAGAGTAGATCTAGCTGGTCTGTCATAATATAATAGAGACCTCGAGACAGTAGATCTAGCTGGTCTGTCATAATACAATAGAGAAAGCAGATCTAGCTGGTCTGTCATAAAATAATTGAGACAGTAGATCTAGCTGCTCTGTCATAATATAATAGAGACAGTAGATCTAGCTGCACTGTCATAATGTAATAGAGACATCAGATCTAGCTGGTCTGTCATAATATAATAGAGACAGTAGATCTAGCTGGCCTGTCATAATATAAGAGAGACAGAGAGGCAGTTTATCTAGCTGGTCTGTCATAATACAATAGAGATAGCAGATCTAGCTGGTCGGTCATAAAATAATTGAGACAGTAGATCTAGCTTCTCTGTCATAATATAATAGAGACAGTAGATTTAGCTGGTCTGTCATAATATAATAGAGACAGTATATCTAGCTGGTCTGTCATAATATAATAGAGACAGTAGATCTATCTGGTCTGTCATAATACAATAGAGAAAGCAGATCTAGCTTGTCTTTCATAATATAATTGAGACATTAGATCTAGCTTCTCTGTCATAATATAATAGAGACAGTAGATCTAGCTGCTCTGTCATAATGTAATAGAGACAGCAGATCTAGCTGGTCTGTCATAATATGATAGAGCCAGAAGATCTAGCTGGTATGTCATAATATAATAGAGACTGAGATCTAGCTGGTCTGTCATATTATAATAGAGACAGTATATCTAGCTGGTCTGTCATAATATAATAGAGACCTAGAAATAGTAGATCTAGCTGGTCTCTCATAATATAATAGAGACAGTAGATCTAGCTGGTCGCTTATAATTTAATAGAGGCAGTTGATCTAGCTGGTCTGTCATAATATAATAGAGACACAGTGACAGTAAATCTAGCTGGTCTGTCATATTATAATACAGAGAGTAGATCTAGCTCGTCTGTCATGATATAATAGAGACCTCGAGACAGTAGATCTAGCTGGTCTGTCATAATACAATAGAGATAGCAGATCTAGCTGGTCTGTCATAAAATAATTGAGACAGTAGATCTAGCTGGCCTGTCATAATATAAGAGAGACACAGAGACAGTTGATCTAGCTGGTCTGTCATAATATAATAGATACAGTAGATTTAACTGGTCTGTCATAATTTAATAGAGGCAGTTGATAAAGCTGGTCTGTCATAATATAATAGAGACAGTAGATCTGGCTGGTCTGTCATAATATAATAGAGACAGTAAATCTAGCTGCTCTGTCATAATGTAATAGAGACATCAGATCTAGCTGGTCTGTCATAATATAATAGAGACAGTAGATCTAGCTGGCCTGTCATAATATAAGAGAGACAGAGAGGCAGTTTATCTAGCTGGTCTGTCATAATACAATAGAGATAGCAGATCTAGCTGGTCGGTCATAAAATAATTGAGACAGTAGATCTAGCTTCTCTGTCATAATATAATAGAGACAGTAGATTTAGCTGGTCTGTCATAATATAATAGAGACAGTATATCTAGCTGGTCTGTCATAATATAATAGAGACAGTAGATCTATCTGGTCTGTCATAATACAATAGAGAAAGCAGATCTAGCTTGTCTTTCATAATATAATTGAGACATTAGATCTAGCTTCTCTGTCATAATATAATAGAGACAGTAGATCTAGCTGCTCTGTCATAATGTAATAGAGACAGCAGATCTAGCTGGTCTGTCATAATATGATAGAGCCAGAAGATCTAGCTGGTATGTCATAATATAATAGAGACTGAGATCTAGCTGGTCTGTCATATTATAATAGAGACAGTATATCTAGCTGGTCTGTCATAATATAATAGAGACCTAGAAATAGTAGATCTAGCTGGTCTCTCATAATATAATAGAGACAGTAGATCTAGCTGGTCGCTTATAATTTAATAGAGGCAGTTGATCTAGCTGGTCTGTCATAATATAATAGAGACACAGTGACAGTAAATCTAGCTGGTCTGTCATATTATAATACAGAGAGTAGATCTAGCTCGTCTGTCATAATATAATAGAGACCTCGAGACAGTAGATCTAGCTGGTCTGTCATAATACAATAGAGATAGCAGATCTAGCTGGTCTGTCATAAAATAATTGAGACAGTAGATCTAGCTGGCCTGTCATAATATAAGAGAGACACAGAGACAGTTGATCTAGCTGGTCTGTCATAATATAATAGATACAGTAGATTTAACTGGTCTGTCATAATTTAATAGAGGCAGTTGATAAAGCTGGTCTGTCATAATATAATAGAGACAGTAGATCTGGCTGGTCTGTCATAATATAATAGAGACAGTAAATCTAGCTGCTCTGTCATAATGTAATAGAGACAGCAGATCTAGCTGGTCTGTCATAATATAATAGAGACAGTAGATCTAGCTGGTCTGTCATAATTCAATAGAGACAGTAGATCTAGCTGGTCTGTCATAATACAATAGAGACAGTAGATCT
The DNA here is from genome assembly GCF_057628025.1 of Oncorhynchus mykiss. Classification (NCBI taxonomy): domain Eukaryota; kingdom Metazoa; phylum Chordata; class Actinopteri; order Salmoniformes; family Salmonidae; genus Oncorhynchus; species Oncorhynchus mykiss. The sequence continues at coordinate 41,886,507 of NC_143050.1, read as the reverse complement.
AGCTGCTCTGTCATAATACAATGGATACAGTAGATTTAGCTGGTCTGTCATAATATAATAGAGACAGTAGATCTAGCTGGTCTGTCATAAAATAATAGAGAGAGTAAATCTAGCTGGTCTGTCATAATTTAATAGAGACAGCAGATCAAGCTGGTCTGTCATAATATAATAAAGACAGCAGATCTAGCTGCTCTGTCATAATATAATAGTGACAGCAGATCTAGCTGGTCTGTCATAATATAATAGAGACAGTAGATCTAGCTGGTCTGTCATAATATTATAGAGACAGTATATATGGCTGGTCTGTCATAATATAATAGAGACAGTAGATCTAGCTGGCCTGTCATAATATAATAGAGACACAGAGACAGTAAATCTAGCTGGTCTGTCATTTATAATACAGACAGTAGATCTAGCTGGTCTGTCATAATATAATAGAAACCTCGAGACAGTAGATCTAGCTGGTCTGTCATAATATAATAGAGACAGTAGATCTAGCTGATCTGTCATAATATAATAGAGACAGTAGATCTAGCTGCTCTGTCATAATGTAATAGAGACAGCAGATCTAGCTGGTCTGTCATAATATAATAGAGGCAGTAGATCTAGCTGGTCTGTCATAATATAATAGAGATAGTAGATCTAGCTGGTCTGTCATAATATAATAGAGACAGTAGAACTAGCTGGTCTGTCATATTATAATAAAGAGAGTTGATCTAGCTGGTCTGTCATAATATAATAGAGACAGTAGATCTAGCTGGTCTGTCATAATATAATAGAGACAGTAGATCTAGCTGGTCTGTCATAATATAATAGAGACAGTAGATCTAGCTGGCCTGTCAAAATATAGGAGAGACAAAGAGACAAAAGATCTAGCTGGTCTGTCATATTATAATAGTGACAGTAGATCTAGCTGCTCTGTCATAATGTAATAGAGACAGCAGATCTAGCTCGTCTGTCATAATATAATAGAGACAGCAGATCTAGCTGGTCTGTCATACTATAATAGAGACAGTAAATCTAGCTGGTCTGTCATAATTTAATAGAGACAGTAGATCTAGCTGGTCTGTCATAATATAATGGAGACAGCAGATGTAGCTGGTCTGTAATAATATAGTAGAGACAGTAGATCTAGCTGGTCTGTCATAATATAATAGAGCCAGTAGATCTAGCTGGTCTGTCATAATACAAAGTAGACAGTAGATCTAGCTGGTCTGTCATAATATAATAGAGACAGTAGATCTAGCTGGTCTGTCATAATATAATAGAGACAGTAGATCTAGCTGGTCTGTCATATTATAATAGAGACAGCAGATCTAGCTGGTCTGTCATAATTCAATAGACAGTAGATCTAGCTGGTCTGTCATAATATAATAGAGCCAGTAGATCTAGCTGGTCTGTCATAATACAAAGTAGACAGTAGATCTAGCTGGTCTGTCATAATATAATAGAGACAGTAGATCTAGCTGGTCTGTCATAATATAATAGAGACAGTAGATCTAGCTGGTCTGTCATAATATAATAGAGACAGTAGATCTAGCTGGCCTGTCAAAATATAGGAGAGACAAAGAGACAAAAGATCTAGCTGGTCTGTCATATTATAATAGTGACAGTAGATCTAGCTGCTCTGTCATAATGTAATAGAGACAGCAGATCTAGCTCGTCTGTCATAATATAATAGAGACAGCAGATCTAGCTGGTCTGTCATACTATAATAGAGACAGTAAATCTAGCTGGTCTGTCATAATTTAATAGAGACAGTAGATCTAGCTGGTCTGTCATAATATAATGGAGACAGCAGATGTAGCTGGTCTGTAATAATATAGTAGAGACAGTAGATCTAGCTGGTCTGTCATAATATAATAGAGCCAGTAGATCTAGCTGGTCTGTCATAATACAAAGTAGACAGTAGATCTAGCTGGTCTGTCATAATATAATAGAGACAGTAGATCTAGCTGGTCTGTCATAATATAATAGAGACAGTAGATCTAGCTGGTCTGTCATATTATAATAGAGACAGCAGATCTAGCTGGTCTGTCATAATTCAATAGACAGTAGATCTAGCTGGTCTGTCATAATACAATAGAGACAGTAGATCTAGCTGCTCTGTCATAACATAATAGAGACAGTAGAACTAGCTGCTCTGTCATAACATAATAGAGACAGTAGAACTAGCTGTTCTGTCATAATGTAACAGAGACAGCAGATCTAGCTGGTCTGTCATAATTCAATAGAGACAGTAAATCTAGCTGGTCTGTCATATTATAATACAGAGAGTAGATCTAGCTGGTCTGTCATAATATAATAGAGACCTCGAGACAGTAGATCTAGCTGGTCTGTCATAATACAATAGAGATAGCAGATCTAGCTGGTCTGTCATAAAATAATTGAGACAGTAGATCTAGCTGGCCTGTCATAATATAAGAGAGACACAGAGACAGTTGATCTAGCTGGTCTGTCATAATATAATAGATACAGTAGATTTAACTGGTCTGTCATAATTTAATAGAGGCAGTTGATAAAGCTGGTCTGTCATAATATAATAGAGACAGTAGATCTGGCTGGTCTGTCTAATATAATAGAGACAGTAAATCTAGCTGCTCTGTCATAATGTAATAGAGACAGCAGATCTAGCTGGTCTGTCATAATATAATAGAGACAGTAGATCTAGCTGGTCTGTCATAATATAATAGAGACAGCAGATCTAGCTGGTCTGTCATAATATAATAGAGACAGTAGAACTAGCTGTTCTGTCATAATGTAATAGAGACAGTAGATCTAGCTGGTCTGTCATAATTCAATAGAGACAGTAGATCTAGCTGGTCTGTCATAATACAATAGAGACAGTAGATCTAGCTGCTCTGTCATAATAAAATGGATACAGTAGATTTAGCTGGTCTGTCATAATATAATAGAGACAGTAGATCTAGCTGGTCTGTCATAAAATAATAGAGAGAGTAAATCTAGCTGGTCTGTCATAATTTAATAGAGACAGCAGATCAAGCTGGTCTGTCATAATATAATAGAGACAGCAGATCTAGCTGCTCTGTCATAATATAATAGTGACAGCAGATCTAGCTGGTCTGTCATAATATAATAGAGACAGTAGATCTAGCTGGTCTGTCATAATATTATAGAGACAGTATATATGGCTGGTCTGTCATAATATAATAGAGACAGTAGATCTAGCTGGCCTGTCATAATATAATAGAGACACAGAGACAGTAAATCTAGCTGGTCTGTCATTTATAATACAGACAGTAGATCTAGCTGGTCTGTCATAATATAATAGAAACCTCGAGACAGTAGATCTAGCTGGTCTGTCATAATACAATAGAGATAGCAGATCTAGCTGGTCTGTCATAATATAATTGAGACAGAAGATCTAGCTGCTCTGTCATAATATAGAGACAGTAGATCTAGCTGATCTGTCATAATATAATAGAGACAGTAGATCTAGCTGCTCTGTCATAATGTAATAGAGACAGCAGATCTAGCTGGTCTGTCATAATATAATAGAGGCAGTAGATCTAGCTGGTCTGTCATAATATAATAGAGACAGTAGATCTAGCTGCTCTGTCATAATGTAATAGAGACAGCAGATATAGCTGGTCTGTCATAATATAATAGAGCCAGTAGATCTAGCTGGTCTGTCATAATACAATAGAGACAGTAGATCTAGCTGGCCTGTCATAATATAATAGAGACACAGAGAAATAAATCTAGCTGGTCTGTCATAATATAATAGAGACAGTAGATCTAGCTGGTCTGTCATAATATAATAGAGACAGTAGATCTAGTTGGTCTGTCATAATATAATAGAGACAGTAAATCTAGCTGGTCTGTCATAATTTAATAGAGACAGCAGATCTAGCTGGTCTGTCATAGTATAATAGAGCCAGTAGATCTAGCTGGTCTGTCATAATATAATAGAGACAGTAGATCTAGCTGGTCTGTCATAATATAATACAGACAGTAGATCTAGCTGGTCTGTCATAATTTGATAGAGACAGCAGATCTAGCTGGTCTGTCATAGTATAATAGAGCCAGTAGATCTAGCTGGTCTGTCAAAATATACTAGAGACAGTAGATCTAGCTGGTCTGTCATAATTTAATAGAGACAGCAGATCTAGCTTGTCTGTCATAATATAATAGAGACAGTAGAACTAGCTGTTCTGTCATAATGTAATAGAGACAGCAGATCTAGCTGGTCTGTCATAATTCAATAGAGACAGTAGATCTAGCTGGTCTGTCATAATACAATAGAGACAGTAGATCTAGCTGCTCTGTCATAATACAATGGATACAGTAGATTTAGCTGGTCTGTCATAATATAATAGAGACAGTAGATCTAGCTGGTCTGTCATAAAATAATAGAGAGAGTAAATCTAGCTGGTCTGTCATAATTTAATAGAGACAGCAGATCAAGCTGGTCTGTCATAATATAATAGAGACAGCAGATCTAGCTGCTCTGTCATAATATAATAGTGACAGCAGATCTAGCTGGTCTGTCATAATATTATAGAGACAGTATATATGGCTGGTCTGTCATAATATAATAGAGACAGTAGATCTAGCTGGCCTGTCATAATATAATAGAGACACAGAGACAGTAAATCTAGCTGGTCTGTCATTTATAATACAGACAGTAGATCTAGCTGGTCTGTCATAATATAATAGAAACCTCGAGACAGTAGATCTAGCTGGTCTGTCATAATACAATAGAGATAGCAGATCTAGCTGGTCTGTCATAATATAATTGAGACAGAAGATCTAGCTGCTCTGTCATAATATAATAGAGACAGTAGATCTAGCTGATCTGTCATAATATAATAGAGACAGTAGATCTAGCTGCTCTGTCATAATGTAATAGAGACAGCAGATCTAGCTGGTCTGTCATAATATAATAGAGGCAGTAGATCTAGCTGGTCTGTCATAATATAATAGAGACAGTAGATCTAGCTGCTCTGTCATAATGTAATAGAGACAGCAGATATAGCTGGTCTGTCATAATATAATAGAGCCAGTAGATCTAGCTGGTCTGTCATAATACAATAGAGACAGTAGATCTAGCTGGCCTGTCATAATATAATAGAGACACAGAGAAATAAATCTAGCTGGTCTGTCATAATATAATAGAGACAGTAGATCTAGCTGGTCTGTCATAATATAATAGAGACAGTAGATCTAGTTGGTCTGTCATAATATAATAGAGACAGTAAATCTAGCTGGTCTGTCATAATTTAATAGAGACAGCAGATCTAGCTGGTCTGTCATAGTATAATAGAGCCAGTAGATCTAGCTGGTCTGTCATAATATAATAGAGACAGTAGATCTAGCTGGTCTGTCATAATATAATACAGACAGTAGATCTAGCTGGTCTGTCATAATTTGATAGAGACAGCAGATCTAGCTGGTCTGTCATAGTATAATAGAGCCAGTAGATCTAGCTGGTCTGTCAAAATATACTAGAGACAGTAGATCTAGCTGGTCTGTCATAATATAATAGAGAAAGTAGATCTAGCTGGTCTGTCATAGTATAATAGAGACAGTAGATCTAGCTGGTCTGTCATAATGTAATAGAGACAACAGATCTAGCTGGTCTGTCATAATTCAATAGAGACAGTTGATCTAGCTCGTCTGTCATAATACAATAGAGACAGTAGATCTAGCTGCTCTGTCATAATGTAATAGAGACAGCAGATATAGCTGGTCTGTCATAATATAATAGAGCCAGTAGATCTAGCTGGTCTGTCATAATACAATAGAGAGTGTAGATCTAGCTGGCCTGTCATAATATAATAGAGACACAGATAAATAAATCTAGCTGGTCTGTCATAATATAATAGAGACAGTAGATCTAGCTGGTCTGTCATAATATAATAGAGACAGTAGATCTAGTTGGTCTGTCATAATATAATAGAGACAGTAAATCTAGCTGGTCTGTCATAATTTAATAGAGACAGTAGATCTAGCTGGTCTGTCATAATATAATACAGACAGTAGATCTAGCTGGTCTGTCATAATTTGATAGAGACAGCAGATCTAGCTGGTCTGTCATAGTATAATAGAGCCAGTAGATCTAGCTGGTCTGTCAAAATATACTAGAGACAGTAGATCTAGCTGGTCTGTCATAATATAATAGAGAAAGTAGATCTAGCTGGTCTGTCATAGTATAATAGAGACAGTAGATCTAGCTGGTCTGTCATAATGTAATAGAGACAACAGATCTAGCTGGTCTGTCATAATTCAATAGAGACAGTTGATCTAGCTCGTCTGTCATAATACAATAGAGACAGTAGATCTAGCTGCTCTGTCATAATGTAATAGAGACAGCAGATATAGCTGGTCTGTCATAATATAATAGAGCCAGTAGATCTAGCTGGTCTGTCATAATACAATAGAGAGTGTAGATCTAGCTGGCCTGTCATAATATAATAGAGACACAGATAAATAAATCTAGCTGGTCTGTCATAATATAATACAGACAGTAGATCTAGCTGGTCTGTCATAATATAATAGAGACAGTAGATCTAGCTGGTCTTTCAAAATGTAATAGAGACAGTATATCTAGCTGGTCTGTCATAATATAATAGAGACAGTAGATCTAGCTGGCCTGTCATAATATAATAGAGACACAGAGACAGTAAATCTAGCTGGTCTGTCATATTATAATACAGACAGTAGATCTAGCTGGTCTGTCATAATACAATAGAGACAGTAGATCTAGCTGCTCTGTCATAATGTAATAGAGACAGCAGATATAGCTGGTCTGTCATAATATAATAGAGCCAGTAGATCTAGCTGGTCTGTCATAATACAATAGAGACAGTAGATCTAGCTGGCCTGTCATAATATAATAGAGACACAGATAAATAAATCTAGCTGGTCTGTCATAATATAATACAGACAGTAGATCTAGCTGGTCTGTCATAATATAATAGAGACAGTAGATCTAGCTGGTCTTTCAAAATATAATAGAGACAGTATATCTAGCTGGTCTGTCATAATATAATAGAGACAGTAGATCTAGCTGGCCTGTCATAATATAATAGAGACACAGAGACAGTAAATCTAGCTGGTCTGTCATATTATAATACAGACAGTAGATCTAGCTGGTCTGTCATAATATAATAGAGACCTCGAGACAGTAGATCTAGCTGGTCTGTCATAATATAATAGAGACAGTAGATCTAGCTGGTATGTCTTAATTTAACAGAGGCAGTTGATCTAGCTGCTCTGTCATAATATAATAGAGACAGTAGATTTAGCTGGTCTGTCATAATATAATAGAGACAGTAGATCTAGCTGGTCTGTCATAATACAATAGAGACAGCAGATCTAGCTGGTCTGTCATAATATAATTGAGACATTAGATCTAGCTGCTCTGTCATAATACAATTTAGACAGTAGATCTAGCTCGTCTGTCATAAGATAATAGAGACAGTAGATCTAGCTGGTCTGTCATAATATAATAGAGACAGTAAATCTAGCTGGTCTGTCATAATTTGATAGAGACAGCAGATCTAGCTGGTCTGTCATAGTATAATAGAGCCAGTAGATCTAGCTGGTCTGTCAAAATATACTAGAGACAGTAGATCTAGCCGGTCTGTCATAATATAATAGAGACAGTAGATCTAGCTGGTCTTTCAAATTATAATAGAGACAGTATATCTAGCTGGTCTGTCATAATATAATAGAGACAGTAGATCTAGCTGGCCTGTCATAATATAATAGAGACACAGAGACAGTAAATCTAGCTGGTCTGTCATATTATAATACAGACAGTAGATCTAGCTGGTCTGTCATAATATAATAGAGACAGTAAATCTAGCTGGTCTGTCAAAATATACTAGAGACAGTAGATCTAGCCGGTCTGTCATAATATAATAGAGACAGTAGATCTAGCTGGTCTTTCAAATTATAATAGAGACAGTATATCTAGCTGGTCTGTCATAATATAATAGAGACAGTAGATCTAGCTGGCCTGTCATAATATAATAGAGACACAGAGACAGTAAATCTAGCTGGTCTGTCATATTATAATACAGACAGTAGATCTAGCTGGTCTGTCATAATATAATAGAGACAGTAAATCTAGCTGGTCTGTCATAATTTAATAGAGACAGTAGATCTAGTTGGTCTGTCATAATATAATAGAGACAGTACATCTAGCTGGACTGTCAAAATATACTAGAGACAGTAGATCTAGCTTGTCTGTCATAATATAATAGAGGCACAGAGACAGTAAATCTAGCTGGTCTGTCATATTATAATACAGACAGTAGATCTAGCTGGACTGTCATAATACAATAGAGACAGTAAATCTAGCTGGTCTGTCATAATTTAATAGAGACAGAAGATCTAGTTGGTCGGTCATAATATAATAGAGACAGTAAATCTAGCTGGTCTGTCATAATTTAATAGAGACAGCAGATCTAGCTGGTCTGTCATAGTATAATAGAGCCAGTAGATCTAGCTGGTCTGTCATAATATAATAGAGCCAGTAGATATAGCTGGTCTGTCATAGTATAATAGAGCCAGTAGATCTAGCTGGCCTGTCAAAATATACTAGAGACAGTAGATCTAGCTGGACTGTCAAAATATACTAGAGACAGTAGATCTAGCTTGTCTGTCATAATATAATAGAGACAGTAGATCTAGCTGGTCTTTCAAATTATAATAGAGACAGTATATCTAGCTGGTCTGTCATAATATAATAGAGACAGTAGATCTAGCTGGCCTGTCATAATATAATAGAGACACAGAGAAATAAATCTAGCTGGTCTGTCATAATATAATACAGACAGTAGATCTAGCTGGTCTGTCATAATATAATAGAGACAGTAGATCTAGCTGGTCTTTCAAATTATAATAGAGACAGTATATCTAGCTGGTCTGTCATAATATAATAGAGACAGTAGATCTAGCTGGTCTGTCATAATATAATACAGACAGTAGATCTAGCTGGTCTGTCATAATTTGATAGAGACAGCAGATCTAGCCGGTCTGTCATAGTATAATAGAGCCAGTAGATCTAGCTGGTCTGTCAAAATATACTAGAGACAGTAGATCTAGCTGGTCTGTCATAATATAATAGAGAAAGTAGATCTAGCTGGTCTGTCATAATGTAATAGACACAGCAGATGTTGCTGGTCTGTCATAATATAATAGAGACAGTAGATCTAGCTGGTCTGTCATAATATAATAGAGACAGTAGATCTTGCTGGTCTGTCATAATGTAATAGAGACAACAGATCTAGCTGGTCTGTCATAATTCAATAGAGACAGTTGATCTAGCTCGTATTTCATAATACAATAGAGACAGTAGATCTAGCTGCTCTGTCATAATGTAATAGAGACAGCAGATATAGCTGTTCTGTCATAATATAATATAGCCAGTAGATCTAGCTGGCCTGTCATAATATAATAGAGACACAGAGAAATAAATCTAGCTGGTCTGTCATAATATAATACAGACAGTAGATCTAGCTGGTCTTTCAAATTATAATAGAGACAGTATATCTAGCTGGTCTGTCATAATATAATAGAGACAGTAGATCTAGCTGGCCTGTCATAATATAATAGAGACACAGAGACAGTAAATCTAGCTGGTCTGTCATATTATAATACAGACAGTAGATCTAGCTGGTCTGTCATAATATAATAGAGACCTCGAGACAGTAGATCTAGCTGGTCTGTCATAATATAATAGAGACAGTAGATCTAGCTGGTATGTCATAATTTAACAGAGGCAGTTGATCTAGCTGCTCTGTCATAATATAATAGAGACAGTAGATCTAGCTGGTCTGTCATAATATAATAGAGACAGTAGATCTAGCTGGTCTGTCATAATACAATAGAGACAGCAGATCTAGCTGGTCTGTCATAATATAATTTAGACATTGGATCTAGCTGCTCTGTCATAATATAATAGAGACAGTAGATCTAGCTGCTCTGTCACAATGTAATAGAGACAGCAGATCTAGCTGGTCTGTCATAATACAATATAGACAGTAGATCTAGCTGGTCTGTCATATTATAATAGAAACAGTAGATCTAGCTGGTCTGTCATAATATAATAGAGACCTAGAGATAGTAGATCTAGCTGGTCTGTCATAATATAATAGAGACAGTAGATCTAGCTGGTCTGTCATAGTATAATAGAGCCAGTAGATCTAGCTGGTCTGTCATAATATAATAGAGCCAGTAGATATAGCTGGTCTGTCATAGTATAATAGAGCCAGTAGATCTAGCTGGCCTGTCAAAATATACTAGAGACAGTAGATCTAGCTGGACTGTCAAAATATACTAGAGACAGTAGATCTAGCTTGTCTGTCATAATATAATAGAGACAGTAGATCTAGCTGGTCTTTCAAATTATAATAGAGACAGTATATCTAGCTGGTCTGTCATAATATAATAGAGACAGTAGATCTAGCTGGCCTGTCATAATATAATAGAGACACAGAGAAATACATCTAGCTGGTCTGTCATAATATAATACAGACAGTAGATCTAGCTGGTCTGTCATAATATAATAGAGACAGTAGATCTAGCTGGTCTTTCAAATTATAATAGAGACAGTATATCTAGCTGGTCTGTCATAATATAATAGAGACAGTAGATCTAGCTGGTCTGTCATAATATAATACAGACAGTAGATCTAGCTGGTCTGTCATAATTTGATAGAGACAGCAGATCTAGCCGGTCTGTCAGAGTATAATAGAGCCAGTAGATCTAGCTGGTCTGTCAAAATATACTAGAGACAGTAGATGTAGCTGGTCTGTCATAATATAATAGAGAAAGTAGATCTAGCTGGTCTGTCATAATGTAATAGACACAGCAGATGTTGCTGGTCTGTCATAATATAATAGAGACAGTAGATCTAGCTGGTCTGTCATAATATAATAGAGACAGTAGATCTAGCTGGTCTGTCATAATGTAATAGAGACAACAGATCTAGCTGGTCTGTCATAATTCAATAGAGACAGTTGATCTAGCTCGTCTGTCATAATACAATAGAGACAGTAGATCTAGCTGCTCTTTCATAATGTAATAGAGACAGCAGATATAGCTGGTCTGTCATAATATAATAGAGCCAGTAGATCTAGCTGGCCTGTCATAATATAATAGAGACACAGATAAATAAATCTAGCTGGTCTTTCATAATATAATACAGACAGTAGATCTAGCTGGTCTGTCATAATATAATAGAGACAGTAGATCTAGCTGGTCTTTCAAATTATAATAGAGACAGTATATCTAGCTGGTCTGTCATAATATAATAGAGACAGTAGATCTAGCTGGCCTGTCATAATATAATAGAGACACAGAGACAGTAAATCTAGCTGGTCTGTCATATTATAATACAGACAGTAGATCTAGCTGGTCTGTCATAATATAATAGAGACCTCGAGACAGTAGATCTAGCTGGTCTGTCATAATATAATAGAGACAGTAGATCTAGCTGGTATGTCATAATTTAACAGAGGCAGTTGATCTAGCTGCTCTGTCATAATATAACAGAGACAGTAGATTTAGCTGGTCTGTCATAATATAATAGAGACAGTAGATCTAGCTGGTCTGTCATAATACAATAGAGACAGCAGATCTAGCTGGTCTGTCATAATATAATTGAGACATTGGATCTAGCTGCTCTGTCATAATATAATAGAGACAGTAGATCTAGCTGCTCTGTCACAATGTAATAGAGACAGCAGATCTAGCTTGTCTGTCATAATACAATATAGACAGTAGATCTAGCTGGTCTGTCATATTATAATAGAGACAGTAGATCTAGCTGGTCTGTCATAATATAATAGAGACCTAGAGATAGTAGATCTAGCTGGTCTGTCATAATATAATAGAGACAGTAGATCTAGCTGGTCCCTCATAATTTAATAGAGGCAGTTGATCTAGCTGGTCTTTCATAATATAATAGAGACAGTCGATCTAGCTGGTCTGTCATAATATAATAGAGACAGTAGATTTAGCTGGTCTGTCATAATATAATAGAGACAGTAGATCTAGCTGGTCTGTCATAATGTAATAGAGACAACAGATCTAGCTGGTCTGTCATTATTCAATAGAGACAGTAGATCTAGCTCGTCTGTCATAATACAATAGAGACAGTAGATCTAGCTGGTCTGTCATAATATAATAGAGACAGTAGATTTAGCTGGTCTGTCATAATATAATAGAGACAGTAGATCTAGCTGGTCTGTCATAATGTAATAGAGACAGTAGATCTAGCTGGTCTGTCATAATATAATAGAGACAGTAGATCTAGCTGGTCTGTCAAAATACAATATAGACAGTAGATCTAGCTGGTCTGTCATAATATAATAGAGACAGTAGATCTAGCTGGCCTGTCATAATATAATAGAGACCCAGAGACAGTAGATCTAGCTGGTCTGTCATAATGTAATAGACACAGCAGATGTTGCTGGTCTGTCATAATATAATAGAGACAGTAGATCTAGCTGGTCTATCATAATATAATAGAGACAGTAGATCTAGCTGGTCTGTCATAATGTAATAGAGACAACAGATCTAGCTGGTCTGTCATAATTCAATAGAGACAGTTGATCTAGCTCGTCTGTCATAATACAATAGAGGCAGTAGATCTAGCTGCTCTGTCATAATGTAATAGAGACAGCAGATATAGCTGATCTGTCATAATATAATAGAGCCAGTAGATCTAGCTGGTCTGTCATAATACAATATAGACAGTAGATCTACCTCGTCTGTCATAATATAATAGAGACAGTAGATCTAGCTGGTCTGTCATAATATAATAGAGACAGTAGATCTAGTTGGTCTGTCTTAATATAATAAGACAGTAAATCTAGCTGGTCTGTCATAATTTGATAGAGACAGCAGATCTAGCTGGTCTGTAATAGTATAATAGAGCCAGTAGATCTAGCTGGTCTGTCAAAATATACTAGAGACAGTCGATCTAGCTGGTCTGTCATAATATAATAGAGACAGTAGATCTAGCTGGTCTTTCAAATTATAATAGAGACAGTATATCTAGCTGGTCTGTCATAATATAATAGAGACAGTAGATCTAGCTGGTCTGTCATAATATAATAGAGACAGTAGATCTAGCTGGTCTGTCAAAATACAATATAGACAGTAGATCTAGCTCGTCTGTCATAATATAATAGAGACAGTAGATCTAGCTGGTCTGTCATAATATAATAGAGACAGTAAATCTAGCTGGTCTGTCATAATTTAATAGAGACAGCAGATCTAGCTGGTCTGTCATAATATAATAGAGACAGTAGATCTAGCTGGTCTGTCATAATATAATAGAGACAGTAGATCTAGCTGGTCCCTCATAATTTAATAGAGGCAGTTGATCTAGCTGGTCTTTCATAATATAATAGAGACAGTCGATCTAGCTGGTCTGTCATAATATAATAGAGACAGTAGATTTAGCTGGTCTGTCATAATATAATAGAGACAGTAGATCTAGCTGGTCTGTCATAATGTAATAGAGACAACAGATCTAGCTGGTCTGTCATTATTCAATAGAGACAGTAGATCTAGCTCGTCTGTCATAATACAATAGAGACAGTAGATCTAGCTGGTCTGTCATAATATAATAGAGACAGTAGATTTAGCTGGTCTGTCATAATGTAATAGAGACAGTAGATCTAGCTGGTCTGTCATAATGTAATAGAGACAGTAGATCTAGCTGGTCTGTCATAATATAATAGAGACAGTAGATCTAGCTGGTCTGTCAAAATACAATATAGACAGTAGATCTAGCTCGTCTGTCATAATATAATAGAGACAGTAGATCTAGCTGGTCTGTCATAATATAATAGAGACAGTAAATCTAGCTGGTCTGTCATAATTTAATAGAGACAGCAGATCTAGCTGGTCTGTCATAATATAATAGAGACAGTAGATCTAGCTGGTCTGTCATAATATAATAGAGACAGTAGATCTAGCTGGCCTGTCATAATATAATAGAGACCCAGAGACAGTAGATCTAGCTGGTCTGTCATAATGTAATAGACACAGCAGATGTTGCTGGTCTGTCATAATATAATAGAGACAGTAGATCTAGCTGGTCTATCATAATATAATAGAGACAGTAGATCTAGCTGGTCTGTCATAATGTAATAGAGACAACAGATCTAGCTGGTCTGTCATAATTCAATAGAGACAGTTGATCTAGCTCGTCTGTCATAATACAATAGAGGCAGTAGATCTAGCTGCTCTGTCATAATGTAATAGAGACAGCAGATATAGCTGATCTGTCATAATATAATAGAGCCAGTAGATCTAGCTGGTCTGTCATAATACAATATAGACAGTAGATCTACCTCGTCTGTCATAATATAATAGAGACAGTAGATCTAGCTGGTCTGTCATAATATAATAGAGACAGTAGATCTAGTTGGTCTGTCATAATATAATAAGACAGTAAATCTAGCTGGTCTGTCATAATTTGATAGAGACAGCAGATCTAGCTGGTCTGTAATAGTATAATAGAGCCAGTAGATCTAGCTGGTCTGTCAAAATATACTAGAGACAGTCGATCTAGCTGGTCTGTCATAATATAATAGAGACAGTAGATCTAGCTGGTCTTTCAAATTATAATAGAGACAGTATATCTAGCTGGTCTGTCATAATATAATAGAGACAGTAGATCTAGCTGGTCTGTCATAATATAATAGAGACAGTAGATCTAGCTGGTCTGTCAAAATACAATATAGACAGTAGATCTAGCTCGTCTGTCATAATATAATAGAGACAGTAGATCTAGCTGGTCTGTCATAATATAATAGAGACAGTAAATCTAGCTAGTCTGTCATAATTTAATAGAGACAGCAGATCTAGCTGGTCTGTCATAATATAATAGAGACAGTAGATCTAGCTGGTCTGTCATAATATAATAGAGACAGTAGATCTAGCTGGCCTGTCATAATATAATAGAGACCCAGAGACAGTAGATCTAGCTGGTCTGTCATAATGTAATAGACACAGCAGATGTTGCTGGTCTGTCATAATATAATAGAGACAGTAGATCTAGCTGGTCTATCATAATATAATAGAGACAGTAGATCTAGCTGGTCTGTCATAATGTAATAGAGACAACAGATCTAGCTGGTCTGTCATAATTCAATAGAGACAGTTGATCTAGCTCGTCTGTCATAATACAATAGAGGCAGTAGATCTAGCTGCTCTGTCATAATGTAATAGAGACAGCAGATATAGCTGATCTGTCATAATATAATAGAGCCAGTAGATCTAGCTGGTCTGTCATAATACAATATAGACAGTAGATCTACCTCGTCTGTCATAATATAATAGAGACAGTAGATCTAGCTGGTCTGTCATAATATAATAGAGACAGTAGATCTAGTTGGTCTGTCATAATATAATAAGACAGTAAATCTAGCTGGTCTGTCATAATTTGATAGAGACAGCAGATCTAGCTGGTCTGTAATAGTATAATAGAGCCAGTAGATCTAGCTGGTCTGTCAAAATATACTAGAGACAGTCGATCTAGCTGGTCTGTCATAATATAATAGAGACAGTAGATCTAGCTGGTCTTTCAAATTATAATAGAGACAGTATATCTAGCTGGTCTGTCATAATATAATAGAGACAGTAGATCTAGCTGGCCTGTCATAATATAATAGAAACACAGAGACAGTAAATCTAGCTGGTCTGTCATATTATAATACAGACATTAGATCTAGCTGGTCTGTCATAATATAATAGAGACAGTAAATCTAGCTGGTCTGTCATAATTTAATAGAGACAGTAGATCTAGTTGGTCTGTCATAATATAATAGAGACAGTAAATCTAGCTGGTCTGTCATAATTTAATTGAGACAGCAGATCTAGCTGGTCTGTCATAGTATAATAGAGCCATTAGATCTAGCTGGTCTGTCATAATATAATAGAGCCAGTAGATCTAGCTGGTCTGTCATAGTATAATAGAGCCAGTAGATCTAGCTGGTCTGTCAAAATATACTAGAGATGGTAGATCTAGCTGGTCTGTCAAAATATACTAGAGACAGTCGATCTAGCTGGTCTGTCATAATATAATAGAGACAGTAGATTTAGCTGGTCTGTCATAATATAATAGAGACAGTAGATCTAGCTAGTCTGTCATAATGTAATAGAGACAACAGATCTAGCTGGTCTGTCATTATTCAATAGAGACAGTAGATCTAGCTCGTCTGTTATAATACAATAGAGACAGTAGATCTAGCTGGTCTGTCATAATGTAATAGAGACAGTAGATCTAGCTGGTCTGTCATAATATAATAGAGACAGTAGATCTAGCTGGTCTGTCAAAATACAATATAGACAGTAGATCTAGCTCGTCTGTCATAATATAATAGAGACAGTAGATCTAGCTGGTCTGTCATAATATAATAGAGACAGTAAATCTAGCTGGTCTGTCATAATTTAATAGAGACAGCAGATCTAGCTGGTCTGTCATAATATAATAGAGACAGTAGATCTAGCTGGTCTGTCATAATATAATAGAGACAGTAGATCTAGCTGGCCTGTCATAATATAATAGAGACCCAGAGACAGTAGATCTAGCTGGTCTGTCATAATGTAATAGACACAGCAGATGTTGCTGGTCTGTCATAATATAATAGAGACAGTAGATCTAGCTGGTCTATCATAATATAATAGAGACAGTACATCTAGCTGGTCTGTCATAATGTAATAGAGACAACAGATCTAGCTGGTCTGTCATAATTCAATAGAGACAGTTGATCTAGCTCGTCTGTCATAATACAATAGAGGCAGTAGATCTAGCTGCTCTGTCATAATGTAATAGAGACAGCAGATATAGCTGATCTGTCATAATATAATAGAGCCAGTAGATCTAGCTGGTCTGTCATAATACAATATAGACAGTAGATCTACCTCGTCTGTCATAATATAATAGAGACAGTAGATCTAGCTGGTCTGTCATAATATAATAGAGACAGTAGATCTAGTTGGTCTGTCATAATACAATAAGACAGTAAATCTAGCTGTTCTGTCATAATTTGATAGAGACAGCAGATCTAGCTGGTCTGTAATAGTATAATAGAGCCAGTAGATCTAGCTGGTCTGTCAAAATATACTAGAGACAGTCGATCTAGCTGGTCTGTCATAATATAATAGAGACAGTAGATCTAGCTGGTCTTTCAAATTATAATAGAGACAGTATATCTAGCTGGTCTGTCATAATATAATAGAGACAGTAGATCTAGCTGGCCTGTCATAATATAATAGAAACACAGAGACAGTAAATCTAGCTGGTCTGTCATATTATAATACAGACATTAGATCTAGCTGGTCTGTCATAATATAATAGAGACAGTAAATCTAGCTGGTCTGTCATAATTTAATAGAGACAGTAGATCTAGTTGGTCTGTCATAATATAATAGAGACAGTAAATCTAGCTGGTCTGTCATAATTTAATAGAGACAGCAGATCTAGCTGGTCTGTCATAGTATAATAGAGCCATTAGATCTAGCTGGTCTGTCATAATATAATAGAGCCAGTAGATCTAGCTGGTCTGTCATAGTATAATAGAGCCAGTAGATCTAGCTGGTCTGTCAAAATATACTAGAGATGGTAGATCTAGCTGGTCTGTCAAAATATACTAGAGACAGTAGATCTAGCTGGTCTGTCATAATTTAATAGAGACAGTAGATTTAGCTGGTCTGTCATAATATAATAGAGACAGTAGATCTAGCTGGTCTGTCATAATGTAATAGAGATAACAGATCTAGCTGGTCGGTCATAATTCAATAGAGACAGTAGATCTAGCTGGCCTGTCATAATATAATAGAGACCCAGAGACAGTATATCTAGCTGGTCTGTCATAATACAATAGAGCCAGAAGATCTAGCTGGTCTGTCAAAATACAATATAGACAGTAGATATAGCTCGTCTGTCATAATATAATAGAGAGAGTAGATCTAGATGGTCTGTCATAATATAATAGAGAAAGAAGATCTAGTTGGTCTGTCATAATATAATAGAGACAGTAGATCTAGCTGGCCTGTCATAATATAATAGAGACCCAGAGACAGTAGATCTAGCTGGTCTGTCATAATATAATAGAGACAGTAAATCTAGCTGGTCTGTCATAATTTAATAGAGACAGCAGATCTAGCTGGTCTGTCATAGTATAATAGAGCCAGTAGATCTAGATTGTCTGTCATAATATAATAGAGACAGTAGATCTAGCTGGTCTGTCATAATATAATACAGACAGTAGATCTAGCTGGTCTGTCATAATATAATAGAGACAGTAGATCTAGCTGGTCTGTCATAATATAATAGAGACAGTAGATCTAGCTGGCCTGTCATAATATAATAGAGACCCAGAGACAGTAGATCTAGCTGGTCTGTCATAATATAATAGAGAAAGTAGATCTAGCTGGTCTGTCATAATGTAATAGACACAGCAGATGTTGCTGGTCTGTCATAATATAATAGAGACAGTAAATCTAGCTGGTCTATCATAATATAATAGAGACAGTAGATCTAGCTGGTCTGTCATAATGTAATAGAGACAACAGATCTAGCTGGTCTGTCATAATTCAATAGAGACAGTATATCCAGATGGTCTGTCATAATACAATAGAGCCAGAAGATCTAGCTGGTCTGTCAAAATACAATATAGAAAGAAGATCTAGTTGGTCTGTCATAACATAATAGAGACAGCAGATCTAGCTGGTCTGTCATAGTATAATAGAGCCATTAGATCTAGCTGGCCTGTCATAATATAATAGAGACACAGAGACAGTAAATCTTGCTGGTCTGTCATAATATAATACAGACAGTAGATCTAGCTGGTCTGTCATAATATAATAGACACCTCGAGACATTAGATCTAGCTGCTCTGTCATAATATAATATAGACAGTAGATTTAGCTGGTCTGTCATAATATAATAGAGCCAGTAAATCTAGCTGGTCTGTCATAATTTAATAGAGACAGTAGATCTAGCTGGTCTGTCATCATGTAATAGAGACAGTAGATCTAGCTGGTCAGTCATGATATAATAGAGACAGTAAATCTAGCTGGTCTGTCATATTATAATACAGACATTAGATCTAGCTGGTCTGTCATAATATAATAGAGACAGTAAATCTAGCTGGTCTGTCATAATTTAATAGAGACAGTAGATCTAGTTGGTCTGTCATAATATAATAGAGACAGTAAATCTAGCTGGTCTGTCATAATTTAATAGAGACAGCAGATCTAGCTGGTCTGTCATAGTATAATAGAGCCATTAGATCTAGCTGGTCTGTCATAATATAATAGAGCCAGTAGATCTAGCTGGTCTGTCATAGTATAATAGAGCCAGTAGATCTAGCTGGTCTGTCAAAATATACTAGAGATGGTAGATCTAGCTGGTCTGTCAAAATATACTAGAGACAGTAGATCTAGCTGGTCTGTCATAATATAATAGAGACAGTAGATCTAGCTGGTCTGTCATAATGTAATAGAGACAACAGATCTAGCTGGTCGGTCATAATTCAATAGAGACAGTAGATCTAGCTGGCCTGTCATAATATAATAGAGACCCAGAGACAGTATATCTAGCTGGTCTGTCATAATACAATAGAGCCAGAAGATCTAGCTGGTCTGTCAAAATACAATATAGACAGTAGATATAGCTCGTCTGTCATAATATAATAGAGAGAGTAGATCTAGATGGTCTGTCATAATATAATAGAGAAAGAAGATCTAGTTGGTCTGTCATAATATAATAGAGACAGTAGATCTAGCTGGCCTGTCATAATATAATAGAGACCCAGAGACAGTAGATCTAGCTGGTCTGTCATAATATAATAGAGACAGTAAATCTAGCTGGTCTGTCATAATTTAATAGAGACAGCAGATCTAGCTGGTCTGTCATAGTATAATAGAGCCAGTAGATCTAGATTGTCTGTCATAATATAATAGAGACAGTAGATCTAGCTGGTCTGTCATAATATAATACAGACAGTAGATCTAGCTGGTCTGTCATAATATAATAGAGACAGTAGATCTAGCTGGTCTGTCATAATATAATAGAGACAGTAGATCTAGCTGGCCTGTCATAATATAATAGAGACCCAGAGACAGTAGATCTAGCTGGTCTGTCATAATATAATAGAGAAAGTAGATCTAGCTGGTCTGTCATAATGTAATAGACACAGCAGATGTTGCTGGTCTGTCATAATATAATAGAGACAGTAAATCTAGCTGGTCTATCATAATATAATAGAGACAGTAGATCTAGCTGGTCTGTCATAATGTAATAGAGACAACAGATCTAGCTGGTCTGTCATAATTCAATAGAGACAGTATATCCAGATGGTCTGTCATAATACAATAGAGCCAGAAGATCTAGCTGGTCTGTCAAAATACAATATAGAAAGAAGATCTAGTTGGTCTGTCATAACATAATAGAGACAGCAGATCTAGCTGGTCTGTCATAGTATAATAGAGCCATTAGATCTAGCTGGCCTGTCATAATATAATAGAGACACAGAGACAGTAAATCTTGCTGGTCTGTCATAATATAATACAGACAGTAGATCTAGCTGGTCTGTCATAATATAATAGACACCTCGAGACATTAGATCTAGCTGCTCTGTCATAATATAATATAGACAGTAGATTTAGCTGGTCTGTCATAATATAATAGAGCCAGTAAATCTAGCTGGTCTGTCATAATTTAATAGAGACAGTAGATCTAGCTGGTCTGTCATCATGTAATAGAGACAGTAGATCTAGCTGGTCAGTCATGATATAATAGAGACAGTAAATCTAGCTGGTCTGTCATATTATAATACAGACATTAGATCTAGCTGGTCTGTCATAATATAATAGAGACAGTAAATCTAGCTGGTCTGTCATAATTTAATAGAGACAGTAGATCTAGTTGGTCTGTCATAATATAATAGAGACAGTAAATCTAGCTGGTCTGTCATAATTTAATAGAGACAGCAGATCTAGCTGGTCTGTCATAGTATAATAGAGCCATTAGATCTAGCTGGTCTGTCATAATATAATAGAGCCAGTAGATCTAGCTGGTCTGTCATAGTATAATAGAGCCAGTAGATCTAGCTGGTCTGTCAAAATATACTAGAGATGGTAGATATAGCTGGTCTGTCAAAATATACTAGAGACAGTAGATCTAGCTGGTCTGTCATAATATAATAGAGACAGTAGATCTAGCTGGTCTGTCATAATGTAATAGAGACAACAGATCTAGCTGGTCGGTCATAATTCAATAGAGACAGTAGATCTAGCTGGCCTGTCATAATATAATAGAGACCCAGAGACAGTATATCTAGCTGGTCTGTCATAATACAATAGAGCCAGAAGATCTAGCTGGTCTGTCAAAATACAATATAGACAGTAGATATAGCTCGTCTGTCATAATATAATAGAGAGAGTAGATCTAGATGGTCTGTCATAATATAATAGAGAAAGAAGATCTAGTTGGTCTGTCATAATATAATAGAGACAGTAGATCTAGCTGGCCTGTCATAATATAATAGAGACCCAGAGACAGTAGATCTAGCTGGTCTGTCATAATATAATAGAGACAGTAAATCTAGCTGGTCTGTCATAATTTAATAGAGACAGCAGATCTAGCTGGTCTGTCATAGTATAATAGAGCCAGTAGATCTAGATTGTCTGTCATAATATAATAGAGACAGTAGATCTAGCTGGTCTGTCATAATATAATACAGACAGTAGATCTAGCTGGTCTGTCATAATATAATAGAGACAGTAGATCTAGCTGGTCTGTCATAATATAATAGAGACAGTAGATCTAGCTGGCCTGTCATAATATAATAGAGACCCAGAGACAGTAG
The DNA here is from genome assembly GCF_057628025.1 of Oncorhynchus mykiss. Lineage (NCBI taxonomy): Eukaryota > Metazoa > Chordata > Actinopteri > Salmoniformes > Salmonidae > Oncorhynchus > Oncorhynchus mykiss. The sequence goes on along the minus strand of NC_143050.1, from coordinate 41,864,638 downwards.
ATCTAGCTGGTCTGTCATAATATAATAGAGAAAGTAGATCTAGCTGGTCTGTCATAATGTAATAGACACAGCAGATGTTGCTGGTCTGTCATAATATAATAGAGACAGTAAATCTAGCTGGTCTATCATAATATAATAGAGACAGTAGATCTAGCTGGTCTGTCATAATGTAATAGAGACAACAGATCTAGCTGGTCTGTCATAATTCAATAGAGACAGTATATCCAGATGGTCTGTCATAATACAATAGAGCCAGAAGATCTAGCTGGTCTGTCAAAATACAATATAGAAAGAAGATCTAGTTGGTCTGTCATAATATAATAGAGACAGCAGATCTAGCTGTTCTGTCATAGTATAATAGAGCCATTAGATCTAGCTGGCCTGTCATAATATAATAGAGACACAGAGACAGTAAATCTTGCTGGTCTGTCATAATATAATACAGACAGTAGATCTAGCTGGTCTGTCATAATATCATAGACACCTCGAGACATTAGATCTAGCTGCTCTGTCATAATATAATATAGACAGTAGATTTAGCTGGTCTGTCATAATATGATAGAGCCAGTAAATCTAGCTGGTCTGTCATAATTTAATAGAGACAGTAGATCTAGCTGGTCTGTCATAATATCATAGAGACAGTAGATCTAGCTGGTCTAACATAATATAATAGAGACAGTATATCTACCTGGTCTGTCATAATATAATAGAGACAGTAGATCTAGCTGGCCTGTCATAATATAAGAGAGACACAGCGACTGTAGATCTAGCTGGTCTGTCATAATATAATAGAGACAGTAGATCTAGCTGGTCTGTCATAATATCAGAGTGACAGTAAATCTAGCTGGTCTGTCATAATTTAATAGAGACAGCAGATCTAGCTGGTCTGTCATAGTATAATAGAGCCAGTAGATCTAGCTGGTCTATCATAATATAATAGAGACAGTAGATCTAGCTGGTCTGTCATAATATAATAGACACCTCGAGACAGTAGATCTAGCTGCTCTGTCATAATATAATATAGACAGTAGATTTAGCTGGTCTGTCATAATATAATAGAGCCAGTAGATCTAGTTGTTCTGTCATAATACAATATAGACAGTAGATCTAGCTGGTCTGTCATAATATAATAGAGACAGTAGATCTAGTTGGTCTGTCATAATATAATAGAGACAGTAAATCTAGCTGGTCTGTCATAATACAATAGAGCCAGAAGATCTAGCTGGTCTGTCAAAATACAATATAGACCGTAGATATAGCTCGTCTGTCATAATATAATAGAGAGAGTAGATCTAGATGGTCTGTCATAATATAATAGAGAAAGAAGATCTAGTTGGTCTGTCATAATATAATAGAGACAGTAGATCTAGCTGGCCTGTCATAATATAACAGAGAACCAGAGACAGTAGATCTAGCTGGTCTGTCATAATATAATAAAGACAGTAAATCTAGCTGGTCTGTCATAATTTAATAGAGACAGCAGATCTAGCTGGTCTGTCATAGTATAATAGAGCCAGTAGATCTAGCTGGTCTGTCATAATATAATAGAGACAGTAGATCTAGCTGGTCTGTCATAATATAATACAGACAGTAGATCTAGCTGGTCTGTCATAATATAATAGAGACAGTAGATCTAGCTGGTCTGTCATAATATAATAGAGACAGTAGATCTAGCTGGCCTGTCATAATATAATAGAGACCCAGAGACAGTAGATCTAGCTGGTCTGTCATAATATAATAGAGAAAGTAGATCTAGCTGGTCTGTCATAATGTAATAGACACAGCAGATGTTGCTGGTCTGTCATAATATAATAGAGACAGTAAATCTAGCTGGTCTATCATAATATAATAGAGACAGTAGATCTAGCTGGTCTGTCATAATGTAATAGAGACAACAGATCTAGCTGGTCTGTCATAATTCAATAGAGACAGTATATCCAGATGGTCTGTCATAATACAATAGAGCCAGAAGATCTAGCTGGTCTGTCAAAATACAATATAGAAAGAAGATCTAGTTGGTCTGTCATAACATAATAGAGACAGCAGATCTAGCTGGTCTGTCATAGTATAATAGAGCCATTAGATCTAGCTGGCCTGTCATAATATAATAGAGACACAGAGACAGTAAATCTTGCTGGTCTGTCATAATATAATACAGACAGTAGATCTAGCTGGTCTGTCATAATATAATAGACACCTCGAGACATTAGATCTAGCTGCTCTGTCATAATATAATATAGACAGTAGATTTAGCTGGTCTGTCATAATATAATAGAGCCAGTAAATCTAGCTGGTCTGTCATAATTTAATAGAGACAGTAGATCTAGCTGGTCTGTCATCATGTAATAGAGACAGTAGATCTAGCTGGTCAGTCATGATATAATAGAGACAGTAGATCTAGCTGGTCTGTCATAATACAATAGAGACAGCAGATCTAGCTGGTCTGTCATAATATCATAGAGACAGTAGATCTAGCTGGACTAACATAATATAATAGAGACACAGCGACTGTAGATCTAGCTGGTCTGTCATAATATAATAGAGACAGTAGATCTAGCTGGCCTGTCATAATATAAGAGAGACACAGCGACTGTAGATCTAGCTGGTCTGTCATAATATAATAGAGACAGTAGATCTAGCTGGTCTGTCATAATATAATAGAGACAGTAGATCTAGTTGGTCTGTCATAATATAAGAGAGACAGTAAATCTAGCTGGTCTGTCATAATTTAATAGAGACAGCAGATCTAGCTGGTCTGTCATAGTATAATAGAGCCAGTAGATCTAGCTGGTCTATCATAATATAATAGAGACAGTAGATCTAGCTGGTCTGTCATAATATAATAGACACCTCGAGACAGTAGATCTAGCTGCTCTGTCATAATATAATATAGACAGTAGATTTAGCTGGTCTGTCATAATATAATAGAGCCAGTAGATCTAGTTGTTCTGTCATAATACAATATAGACAGTAGATCTAGCTGGTCTGTCATAATATAATAGAGACAGTAGATCTAGTTGGTCTGTCATAATATAATAGAGACAGTAAATCTAGCTGGTCTGTCATAATTTAATAGAGACAGTAGATCTAGCTGGTCTGTCATAATGTAATAGAGAAAGTAGATCTAGCTGGTCAGTCATGATATAATAGAGACAGTATATCTACCTGGTCTGTCATAATATAATAGAGACAGTAGATCTAGCTGGCCTGTCATAATATAAGAGAGACACAGCGACAGTAGATCTAGCTGGTCTGTCATAATATAATAGAGACAGTAGATCTAGCTGGTCTGTCATAAAATAATAGAGACAGTAGATCTAGTTGGTCTGTCATAATATAAGAGAGACAGTAAATCTAGCTGGTCTGTCATAATTTAATAGAGACAGCAGATCTAGCTGGTCTGTCGTAGTATAATAGAGCCAGTAGATCTAGCTGGTCTATCATAATATAATAGAGACAGTAGATCTAGCTGGTCAGTCATAATATAATAGAGACAGTAGATCTAGCTGGTCTGTCATAATATAAGAGAGACACAGCGACAGTAGATCTAGCTGGTCTGTCATAAAATAATAGAGACAGTAGATCTAGTTGGTCTGTCATAATATAAGAGAGACAGTAGATCTAGCTGGTCTGTCATAATTTAATAGAGACAGCAGATCTAGCTGGTCTGTCGTAGTATAATAGAGCCAGTAGATCTAGCTGGTCTATCATAATATAATAGAGACAGTAGATCTAGCTGGTCAGTCATAATATAATAGAGACAGTAGATCTAGCTGGTCTGTCATAATATAATAGAGACAGTAGATCTAGCTGGTCTGTCATAATATAATAGTGACAGTAGATCTAGTTGGTCTGTCATAATATAATAGAGACAGTAAATCTAGCTGGTCTGTCATAATTTAATAGAGACAGCAGATCTAGCTGGTCTGTCATAGTATAATGGATCCAGTAGATCTAGCTGGTCTGTCATAATATAATAGAGACAGTAGATCTAGCTGGTCTGTCATAATATAATACAGACAGTAGATCTAGCTGGTCTGTCATAATATAATAGAGACAGTAGATCTAGCTGGTCTGTCATAATATAATAGAGACAGTAGAACTAGCTGGCCTGTCATAATATAATAGAGACCCAGAGACAGTAGATCTAGCTGGTCTGTCATATAATAGAGAAAGTAGATCTAGCTGGTCTGTCATAATGTAATAGACACAGCAGATGTTGCTGGTCTGTCATAATATAATAGAGACAGTAGATCTAGCTGGTCTGTCATAAGTCATAGGAGACAGTTGATCTAGCTAGTCTGTCATAATATAATAGAGACAGTAGATCTAGCTGGTCTGTCATAATATAATAGAGATAGTAGATCTAGCTGGTCTGTCATAAGTCAATGGAGACAAATGATCTATGTAGTCTGTCATAATATAATAGAGACAGTAGATCTAGCTGGTCAGTCAGAATATAATAGAGACAACAGATCTAGCTGGTCTGTCATAATTCAATAGAGACAGTTGATCTAGCTCGTCTGTCATAATACAATAGAGACAGTAGAGCTAGCTGGTCTGTCGTAATACAATAGAGACAGTAGATTTAGCTGGTCTGTCATAATATAATAGAGACAGTAGATCTAGTTTGTCTGTCATGATATAATAGAGACAGTAAATCTAGCTGGTCTGTCATAATTTAATAGAGACAGCAGATCTAGCTGGTCTGTCATAGTATAATAGAGCCAGTAGATCTAGCTGGTCTATCATTATATAATAGAGACAGTAGATCTAGCTGGTCTGTCATAATATAATAGACACCTCGAGACAGTAGATCTAGCTGCTCTGTCATAATATAATATAGACAGTAGATTTAGCTGGTCTGTCATAATATTATAGAGCCAGTAGATCTAGTTGTTCTGTCATAATACAATATAGACAGTAGATCTAGCTGGTCTGTCATAATATAATAGAGACAGTAGATCTAGTTGGTCTGTCATAATATAATAGAGACAGTAAATCTAGCTGGTCTGTCATAATTTAATAGAGACAGTTGATCTAGCTGGTCTGTCATAATGTAATAGAGAAAGTAGATCTAGCTGGTCAGTCATGATATAATAGAGACAGTAGATCTAGCTGGTCTGTCATAATACAATAGAGACAGCAGATCTAGCTGGTCTGTCGTAATATCATAGAGACAGTAGATCTAGCTGGTCTGTCATAATATAATACAGACAGTAGATCTAGCTGGTCTATCATAATATAATAGAGACAGTATATCTACCTGGTCTGTCATAACATAATAGAGACAGTAGATCTAGCTGGCCTGTCATAATATAAGAGAGACACAGCGACAGTAGATCTAGCTGGTCTGTCATAATATAATAGAGACAGTAGATCTAGCTGGTTCTGTCATAAAATAATACAGACAGTAGATCTAGTTGGTCTGTCATAATATAAGAGAGACAGTAAATCTAGCTGGTCTGTCATAATTTAATAGAGACAGCAGATCTAGCTGGTCTGTCGTAGTATAATAGAGCCAGTAGATCTAGCTGGTCTATCATAATATAATAGAGACAGTAGATCTAGCTGGTCTGTCATAATGTAATAGAGACAGTAGATCTAGCTGGTCTGTCATAATATAATAGAGACAGTAGATCTAGCTGGTCTGTCATAATATAATAGTGACAGTAGATCTAGTTGGTCTGTCATAATATAATAGAGACAGTAAATCTAGCTGGTCTGTCATAATTTAATAGAGACAGCAGATCTAGCTGGTCTGTCATAGTATAATGGATCCAGTAGATCTAGCTGGTCTGTCATAATATAATAGAGACAGTAGATCTAGCTGGTCTGTCATAATATAATACAGACAGTAGATCTAGCTGGTCTGTCATAATATAATAGAGACAGTAGATCTAGCTGGTCTGTCATAATATAATAGAGACAGTAGAACTAGCTAGCCTGTAATAATATAATAGAGACCCAGAGACAGTAGATCTAGCTGGTCTGTCATATAATAGAGAAAGTAGATCTAGCTGGTCTGTCATAATGTAATAGACACAGCAGATGTTGCTGGTCTGTCATAATATAATAGAGACAGTAGATCTAGATGGTCTGTCATAAGTCATAGGAGACAGTTGATCTAGCTAGTCTGTCATAATATAATAGAGACAGTAGATCTAGCTGGTCTGTCATAATATAATAGAGATAGTAGATCTAGCTGGTCTGTCATAAGTCAATGGAGACAAATTATCTATGTAGTCTGTCATAATATAATAGAGACAGTAGATCTAGCTGGTCTGTCAGAATATAATAGAGACAGTAGATCTAGCTGGTCTGTCATAATGTAATAGAGACAACAGATCTAGCTGGTCTGTCATAATTCAATAGAGACAGTTGATCTAGCTCGTTTGTCATAATACAATAGAGACAGTAGATCTAGCTGGTCTGTCGTAATACAATAGAGACAGTAGATTTAGCTGGTCTGTCATAATATAATAGAGACAGTAGATCTAGTTTGTCTGTCATGATATAATAGAGACAGTAAATCAAGCTGGTCTGTCATAATTTAATAGAGACAGCAGATCTAGCTGGTCTGTCATCTTTTAATAGAGGCAGTAGATCTAGCTGGTCTATCATAATATAATAGAGACACTAGATCTAGCTGGCCTGTCATAATATAAGAGAGACACAGCGAGAGTAGATCTAGCTGGTCTGTCATAATATAATAGAGACAGTAGATCTAGCTGGTATGTCCTAATGTAACAGACACAGCAGATGTTGCTGGTCTGTCATAATATAATAGAGACCCAGAGACAGTAGATCTAGCTGGTCTGTCATAATATAATAGAGACAGTAGATCTAGCTGGTCTGTCATAATGTAATAGACACAGCAGATGTTGCTGGTCTGTCATAATATAATAGAGACAGTAGATCTAGCTGGTCTGTCATAAGTCAATGGAGACAAATGATCTATCCAGTCTGTCATAATTCAATAGAGACAGTTGATCTAGCTCGTCTGTCATAATACAATAGAGACAGTAGATCTAGCTGGTCTGTCGTAATACAATAGAGACAGTAGATTTAGCTGGTCTGTCATAATATAATAGAGACAGTAGATCTAGTTTGTCTGTCATGATATAATAGAGACAGTAAATCAAGCTGGTCTGTCATAATTTAATAGAGACAGCAGATCTAGCTGGTCTGTCATCTTTTAATAGAGGCAGTAAATCTAGCTGGTCTATCACAATATAATAGAGACAGTAGATCTAGCTGGTCTGTCATAATATAATAGAGACACTAGATCTAGCTGGCCTGTCATAATATAAGAGAGACACAGCGAGAGTAGATCTAGCTGGTCTGTCATAATATAATAGAGACAGTAGATCTAGCTGGTATGTCCTAATGTAATAGACACAGCAGATGTTGCTGGTCTGTCATAATATAATAGAGACCCAGAGACAGTAGATCTAGCTGGTCTGACATAATATAATAGAGATAGTAGATCTAGCTGGTCTGTCATAAGTCAATGGAGACAAATGATCTATCTAGTCTGTCTTAATATAATAGAGACAGTAGATCTAGCTGGTCTGTCATAATATAATAGAGACAGTAGAATTAGCTGGTCTGTCATAATATAATAGAGACAGTAGATCTAGCTGGTCTGTCATAATATAATAGAGACAGTAGATCTAGATGGCCTGTCAAAATATAATAGAGACCCAGAGACAGTAGATCTAGCTGGTCTGTCATAATATAATAGAGAAAGTAGATCTAGCTGGTCCGTCATAATGTAATAGACACAGCAGATGTTGCTGGTCTGTCATAATATAATAGAGACAGTAGATCTAGCTGGTCTGTCATAAGTCATAGGAGACAGTTGATCTAGCTAGTCTGTCATAATATAATAGAGACAGTAGATCTAGCTGGTCTATCATAATATAATAGAGACAGTAGATCTAGCTGGCCTGTCATAATATAATAGAGACCCAGAGACAGTAGATCTAGCTGGTCTGTCATAATATAATAGAGACAGTAAATCTAGCTGGTCTGCCATAATGTAATAGACACAGCAGATGTTGCTGTTCTGTCATAATATAATAGAGACAGTAGATCTAGCTGGTCTGTCATAAGTCAATGGAGACAAATGATCTATCTAGTCTGTCATAATATAATAGAGACAGTAGATCTAGCTGGTCTGTCAGAATATAATAGAGACAGTAGATCTAGCTGGTCTGTCATAATGTAATAGACACAGCAGATGTTGCTGGTCTGTCATAATATAATAGAGACAGTAGATCTAGCTGGTCTGTCATAAGTCAATGGAGACAAATGATCTATCTAGTCTGTCATAATTCAATAGAGACAGTTGATCTAGCTCGTCTGTCATAATACAATAGAGACAGTAGATTTAGCTGGTGTGTCATAATATAATAGAGACAGTAGATCTAGTTTGTCTGTCATGATATAATAGAGACAGTAAATCAAGCTGGTCTGTCATAATTTAATAGAGACAGCAGATCTAGCTGGTCTGTCATCTTTTAATAGAGGCAGTAGATCTAGCTGGTCTATCATAATATAATAGAGACAGTAGATCTAGCTGGTCTGTCATAATATAATAGAGACACTAGATCTAGCTGGCCTGTCATAATATAAGAGAGACACAGCGAGAGTAGATCTAGCTGGTCTGTCATAATATAATAGAGACAGTAGATCTAGCTGGTATGTCCTAATGTAATAGACAAAGCAGATGTTGATGGTCTGTCATAATATAATAGAGACCCAGAGACAGTAGATCTAGCTGGTCTGTCATAATATAATAGAGACAGTAGATCTAGCTGGTCTGTCATAAGTCAATGGAGACAAATTATCTATCTAGTCTGTCATAATATAATAGAGACAGTAGATCTAGCTGGTCTGTCATAATATAATAGAGACAGTAGATCTAGCTGGTCTATAATAGAGACAGAAAATCAAGCTGGTCTGTCATAATATAATAGAGACTGTAGATCTAGCTGGTCTGTCATAAATAATACAGACAGTAGATCTAGCTGGTCTGTCATAATGTAATAGAGACAGTAGATTTAGCTGGTCTGTCATAATATAATAGAGACAGTAGATCTAGCTGGTCTATAATAGAGACAGAAAATCAAGCTGGTCTGTCATAATATAATAGAGACTGTAGATCTAGCTGGTCTGTCATAAATAATACAGACAGTAGATCTAGCTGGTCTGTCATAATATAATAGAGACAGTAGATCTAGCTGGTCTGTCATAATATAATAGAGACAGTAGATCTAGCTGGTATGTCCTAATGTAATAGACACAGCAGATGTTGCTGGTCTGTCATAAGATAATAGAAACAGTAGATCTAGCTGGTCTGTCATAAGTCAATGGAGACAAATGATCTATCTAGTCTGTCATAATATAATAGAGACAGTAGATCTAGCTGGTCTGTCATAATATAATAGAGATAGTAGATCTAGCTGGTCTGTCATAATGTAATAGAGACAGCAGATTTAGCTGGTCTGTCATAATATAATAGAGACAGTAGATCTATTTTGTCTGTCATAATATAATAGAGACAGTAAATCAAGCTGGTCTGTCATAATTTAATAGAGACAGCAGATCTAGCTGGTCTGTCATCTTTTAATAGAGGCAGTAGATCTAGCTGGTCTATCATAATATAATAGAGACAGTAGCTCTAGCTGGTCTGTCATAATGTAATAGAGACAGTAGATCTAGCTGTTCTGTTATAATATAATAGAGACAGTAGATCTAGTTGGTATGTCATAATATAATAGAGACAATAAATCTAGCTGGTCTGTCATAATTTAATAGAGACAGCAGATCTAGCTGGTCTGCCATAGTATAATAGAGCCAGTAGATCTAGCTGGTCTGTCATAATATAATAGAGACAGTAGATCTAGCTGGTCTGTCATAATATAATACAGACAGTAGATATAGCTGGTCTGTCATAATATAATAGAGACAGTAGATCTAGCTGGTCTGTCATAATATAATAGAGACAGTAGATCTAGCTGGCCTGTCATAATATAATAGAGACCCAGAGACAGTAGATCTAGCTGGTCTGTCATAATATAATAGAGAAAGTAGATCTAGCTGGTCTGTCATAATGTAATAGAGACAGTCGATCTAGCTGGTCTGTCAGAATATAATAGAGACAGTAGATCTAGCTGGTCTGTCATAATGTAATAGAGACAACAGATCTAGCTGGTCTGTCATAATTCAATAGAGACAGTTGATCTAGCTCGTCTGTCATAATACAATTAAGACAGTAGATCTAGCTGGTCTGTCATAATACAATAGAGACAGTAGATTTAGCTGGTCTGTCATAATATAATAGAGGCAGTAGATCTAGTTTGTCTGTCATGATATAATAGAGACAGTAAATCAAGCTGGTCTGTCATAATTTAATAGAGACAGCAGATCTAGCTGGTCTGTCATCTTTTAATAGAGGCAGTAAATCTAGCTGGTCTATCACAATATAATAGAGACAGTAGATCTAGCTGGTCTGTCATAATTTAATAGAGACAGCAGATCTAGCTGGTCTGTCATCTTTTAATAGAGGCAGTAGATCTAGCTGGTCTGTCAGAATATAATAGAGACAGTAGATCTAGCTGGTCTGTCATAATGTAATAGACACAGCAGATGTTGCTGGTCTGTCATAATATAATAGAGACAGTAGATCTAGCTGGTCTGTCATAAGTCAATGGAGACAAATTATCTATCTAGTCTGTCATAATTCAATAGAGACAGTTGATCTAGCTCGTCTGTCATAATACAATAGAGACAGTAGATTTAGCTGGTCTGTCATAATATAATAGAGACAGTAGATCTAGTTTGTCTGTCATGATATAATAGAGACAGTAAATCAAGCTGGTCTGTCATAATGTAATAGAGACAGTAGATTTAGCTGGTCTGTCATAATATAATAGAGACAGTAGATCTAGCTGGTCTATAATAGAGACAGAAAATCAAGCTGGTCTGTCATAATATAATAGAGACTGTAGATCTAGCTGGTCTGTCATAAATAATACAGACAGTAGATCTAGCTGGTCTGTCATAATATAATAGAGACAGTAGATCTAGCTGGCCTGTCATAATATAAGAGAGACACAGCGACAGTAGATCTAGCTGGTCTGTCATAATATAATAGAGACAGTAGATCTAGCTGGTATGTCCTAATGTAATAGACACAGCAGATGTTGCTGGTCTGTCATAAGATAATAGAAACAGTAGATCTAGCTGGTCTGTCATAAGTCAATGGAGACAAATGATCTATCTAGTCTGTCATAATATAATAGAGACAGTAGATCTAGCTGGTCTGTCATAATTTAATAGAGACAGCAGATCTAGCTGGTCTGTCATCTTTTAATAGAGGCAGTAGATCTAGCTGGTCTATCATAATATAATAGAGACACTAGATCTAGCTGGCCTGTCATAATATAAGAGAGACACAGCGAGAGTAGATCTAGCTGGTCTGTCATAATATAATAGAGACAGTAGATCTAGCTGGTATGTCCTAATGTAACAGACACAGCAGATGTTGCTGGTCTGTCATAATATAATAGAGACCCAGAGACAGTAGATCTAGCTGGTCTGTCATAATATAATAGAGACAGTAGATCTAGCTGGTCTGTCATAATGTAATAGACACAGCAGATGTTGCTGGTCTGTCATAATATAATAGAGACAGTAGATCTAGCTGGTCTGTCATAAGTCAATGGAGACAAATGATCTATCCAGTCTGTCATAATTCAATAGAGACAGTTGATCTAGCTCGTCTGTCATAATACAATAGAGACAGTAGATCTAGCTGGTCTGTCGTAATACAATAGAGACAGTAGATTTAGCTGGTCTGTCATAATATAATAGAGACAGTAGATCTAGTTTGTCTGTCATGATATAATAGAGACAGTAAATCAAGCTGGTCTGTCATAATTTAATAGAGACAGCAGATCTAGCTGGTCTGTCATCTTTTAATAGAGGCAGTAAATCTAGCTGGTCTATCACAATATAATAGAGACAGTAGATCTAGCTGGTCTGTCATAATATAATAGAGACACTAGATCTAGCTGGCCTGTCATAATATAAGAGAGACACAGCGAGAGTAGATCTAGCTGGTCTGTCATAATATAATAGAGACAGTAGATCTAGCTGGTATGTCCTAATGTAATAGACACAGCAGATGTTGCTGGTCTGTCATAATATAATAGAGACCCAGAGACAGTAGATCTAGCTGGTCTGTCATAATATAATAGAGACAGTAGATCTAGCTGGTCTGTCATAAGTCAATGGAGACAAATGATCTATCTAGTCTGTCTTAATATAATAGAGACAGTAGATCTAGCTGGTCTGTCATAATATAATAGAGACAGTAGATTTAGCTGGTCTGTCATAATATAATAGAGACAGTAGATCTAGCTGGTCTGTCATAATATAATAGAGACAGTAGATCTAGATGGCCTGTCAAAATATAATAGAGACCCAGAGACAGTAGATCTAGCTGGTCTGTCATAATATAATAGAGAAAGTAGATCTAGCTGGTCCGTCATAATGTAATAGACACAGCAGATGTTGCTGGTCTGTCATAATATAATAGAGACAGTAGATCTAGCTGGTCTGTCATAAGTCATAGGAGACAGTTGATCTAGCTAGTCTGTCATAATATAATAGAGACAGTAGATCTAGCTGGTCTATCATAATATAATAGAGACAGTAGATCTAGCTGGCCTGTCATAATATAATAGAGACCCAGAGACAGTAGATCTAGCTGGTCTGTCATAATATAATAGAGACAGTAAATCTAGCTGGTCTGCCATAATGTAATAGACACAGCAGATGTTGCTGTTCTGTCATAATATAATAGAGACAGTAGATCTAGCTGGTCTGTCATAAGTCAATGGAGACAAATGATCTATCTAGTCTGTCATAATATAATAGAGACAGTAGATCTAGCTGGTCTGTCAGAATATAATAGAGACAGTAGATCTAGCTGGTCTGTCATAATGTAATAGACACAGCAGATGTTGCTGGTCTGTCATAATATAATAGAGACAGTAGATCTAGCTGGTCTGTCATAAGTCAATGGAGACAAATGATCTATCTAGTCTGTCATAATTCAATAGAGACAGTTGATCTAGCTCGTCTGTCATAATACAATAGAGACAGTAGATTTAGCTGGTGTGTCATAATATAATAGAGACAGTAGATCTAGTTTGTCTGTCATGATATAATAGAGACAGTAAATCAAGCTGGTCTGTCATAATTTAATAGAGACAGCAGATCTAGCTGGTCTGTCATCTTTTAATAGAGGCAGTAGATCTAGCTGGTCTATCATAATATAATAGAGACAGTAGATCTAGCTGGTCTGTCATAATATAATAGAGACACTAGATCTAGCTGGCCTGTCATAATATAAGAGAGACACAGCGAGAGTAGATCTAGCTGGTCTGTCATAATATAATAGAGACAGTAGATCTAGCTGGTATGTCCTAATGTAATAGACAAAGCAGATGTTGATGGTCTGTCATAATATAATAGAGACCCAGAGACAGTAGATCTAGCTGGTCTGTCATAATATAATAGAGACAGTAGATCTAGCTGGTCTGTCATAAGTCAATGGAGACAAATTATCTATCTAGTCTGTCATAATATAATAGAGACAGTAGATCTAGCTGGTCTGTCATAATATAATAGAGACAGTAGATCTAGCTGGTCTATAATAGAGACAGAAAATCAAGCTGGTCTGTCATAATATAATAGAGACTGTAGATCTAGCTGGTCTGTCATAAATAATACAGACAGTAGATCTAGCTGGTCTGTCATAATGTAATAGAGACAGTAGATTTAGCTGGTCTGTCATAATATAATAGAGACAGTAGATCTAGCTGGTCTATAATAGAGACAGAAAATCAAGCTGGTCTGTCATAATATAATAGAGACTGTAGATCTAGCTGGTCTGTCATAAATAATACAGACAGTAGATCTAGCTGGTCTGTCATAATATAATAGAGACAGTAGATCTAGCTGGCCTGTCATAATATAAGAGAGACACAGCGACAGTAGATCTAGCTGGTCTGTCATAATATAATAGAGACAGTAGATCTAGCTGGTATGTCCTAATGTAATAGACACAGCAGATGTTGCTGGTCTGTCATAAGATAATAGAAACAGTAGATCTAGCTGGTCTGTCATAAGTCAATGGAGACAAATGATCTATCTAGTCTGTCATAATATAATAGAGACAGTAGATCTAGCTGGTCTGTCATAATATAATAGAGATAGTAGATCTAGCTGGTCTGTCATAATGTAATAGAGACAGCAGATTTAGCTGGTCTGTCATAATATAATAGAGACAGTAGATCTAGTTTGTCTGTCATAATATAATAGAGACAGTAAATCAAGCTGGTCTGTCATAATTTAATAGAGACAGCAGATCTAGCTGGTCTGTCATCTTTTAATAGAGGCAGTAGATCTAGCTGGTCTATCATAATATAATAGAGACAGTAGCTCTAGCTGGTCTGTCATAATGTAATAGAGACAGTAGATCTAGCTGGTCTGTCATAATATAATAGAGACAGTAGATCTAGTTGGTATGTCATAATATAATAGAGACAATAAATCTAGCTGGTCTGTCATAATTTAATAGAGACAGCAGATCTAGCTGGTCTGCCATAGTATAATAGAGCCAGTAGATCTAGCTGGTCTGTCATAATATAATAGAGACAGTAGATCTAGCTGGTCTGTCATAATATAATACAGACAGTAGATATAGCTGGTCTGTCATAATATAATAGAGACAGTAGATCTAGCTGGTCTGTCATAATATAATAGAGACAGTAGATCTAGCTGGCCTGTCATAATATAATAGAGACCCAGAGACAGTAGATCTAGCTGGTCTGTCATAATATAATAGAGAAAGTAGATCTAGCTGGTCTGTCATAATGTAATAGAGACAGTCGATCTAGCTGGTCTGTCAGAATATAATAGAGACAGTAGATCTAGCTGGTCTGTCATAATGTAATAGAGACAACAGATCTAGCTGGTCTGTCATAATTCAATAGAGACAGTTGATCTAGCTCGTCTGTCATAATACAATTAAGACAGTAGATCTAGCTGGTCTGTCATAATACAATAGAGACAGTAGATTTAGCTGGTCTGTCATAATATAATAGAGGCAGTAGATCTAGTTTGTCTGTCATGATATAATAGAGACAGTAAATCAAGCTGGTCTGTCATAATTTAATAGAGACAGCAGATCTAGCTGGTCTGTCATCTTTTAATAGAGGCAGTAGATGTAGCTGGTCTGTCAGAATATAATAGAGACAGTAGATCTAGCTGGTCTGTCATAATGTAATAGACACAGCAGATGTTGCTGGTCTGTCATAATATAATAGAGACAGTAGATCTAGCTGGTCTGTCATAAGTCAATGGAGACAAATTATCTATCTAGTCTGTCATAATTCAATAGAGACAGTTGATCTAGCTCGTCTGTCATAATACAATAGAGACAGTAGATTTAGCTGGTCTGTCATAATATAATAGAGACAGTAGATCTAGTTTGTCTGTCATGATATAATAGAGACAGTAAATCAAGCTGGTCTGTCATAATGTAATAGAGACAGTAGATTTAGCTGGTCTGTCATAATATAATAGAGACAGTAGATCTAGCTGGTCTATAATAGAGACAGAAAATCAAGCTGGTCTGTCATAATATAATAGAGACTGTAGATCTAGCTGGTCTGTCATAAATAATACAGACAGTAGATCTAGCTGGTCTGTCATAATATAATAGAGACAGTAGATCTAGCTGGCCTGTCATAATATAAGAGAGACACAGCGACAGTAGATCTAGCTGGTCTGTCATAATATAATAGAGACAGTAGATCTAGCTGGTATGTCCTAATGTAATAGACACAGCAGATGTTGCTGGTCTGTCATAAGATAATAGAAACAGTAGATCTAGCTGGTCTGTCATAAGTCAATGGAGACAAATGATCTATCTAGTCTGTCATAATATAATAGAGACAGTAGATCTAGCTGGTCTGTCATAATATAATAGAGATAGTAGATCTAGCTGGTCTGTCATAATGTAATAGAGACAGCAGATTTAGCTGGTCTGTCATAATATAATAGAGACAGTAGATCTAGTTTGTCTGTCATAATATAATAGAGACAGTAAATCAAGCTGGTCTGTCATAATTTAATAGAGACAGCAGATCTAGCTGGTCTGTCATCTTTTAATAGAGGCAGTAGATCTAGCTGGTCTATCATAATATAATAGAGACAGTAGCTCTAGCTGGTCTGTCATAATGTAATAGAGACAGTAGATCTAGCTGGTCTGTCATAATATAATAGAGACAGTAGATCTAGTTGGTATGTCATAATATAATAGAGACAATAAATCTAGCTGGTCTGTCATAATTTAATAGAGAAGGCAGATCTAGCTGGTCTGCCATAGTATAATAGAGCCAGTAGATCTAGCTGGTCTGTCATAATATAATAGAGACAGTAGATCTAGCTGGTCTGTCATAATATAATACAGACAGTAGATATAGCTGGTCTGTCATAATATAATAGAGACAGTAGATCTAGCTGGTCTGTCATAATATAATAGAGACAGTAGATCTAGCTGGCCTGTCATAATATAATAGAGACCCAGAGACAGTAGATCTAGCTGGTCTGTCATAATATAATAGAGAAAGTAGATCTAGCTGGTCTGTCATAATGTAATAGAGACCCAGAGACAATAGATCTAGCTGGTCTGTCATAATATAATAGAGACTGTAGATCTAGCTGGTCTGTCATAAATAATACAGACAGTAGATCTAGCTGGTCTGTCATAATATAATAGAGACAGTAGATCTAGCTGGCCTGTCATAATATAAGAGAGACACAGCGACAGTAGATCTAGCTGGTCTGTCATAATATAATAGAGACAGTAGATCTAGCTGGTATGTCCTAATGTAATAGACACAGCAGATGTTGCTGGTCTGTCATAAGATAATAGAAACAGTAGATCTAGCTGGTCTGTCATAAGTCAATGGAGACAAATGATCTATCTAGTCTGTCATAATATAATAGAGACAGTAGATCTAGCTGGTCTGTCATAATATAATAGAGATAGTAGATCTAGCTGGTCTGTCATAATGTAATAGAGACAGCAGATTTAGCTGGTCTGTCATAATATAATAGAGACAGTAGATCTAGTTTGTCTGTCATAATATAATAGAGACAGTAAATCAAGCTGGTCTGTCATAATTTAATAGAGACAGCAGATCTAGCTGGTCTGTCATCTTTTAATAGAGGCAGTAGATCTAGCTGGTCTATCATAACATAATAGAGACAGTAGCTCTAGCTGGTCTGTCATAATGTAATAGAGACAGTAGATCTAGTTGGTATGTCATAATATAATAGAGACAATAAATCTAGCTGGTCTGTCATAATTTAATAGAGACAGCAGATCTAGCTGGTCTGCCATAGTATAATAGAGCCAGTAGATCTAGCTGGTCTGTCATAATATAATAGAGACAGTAGATCTAGCTGGTCTGTCATAATATAATACAGACAGTAGATATAGCTGGTCTGTCATAATATAATAGAGACAGTAGATCTAGCTGGTCTGTCATAATATAATAGAGACAGTAGATCTAGCTGGCCTGTCATAATATAATAGAGACCCAGAGACAGTAGATCTAGCTGGTCTGTCATAATATAATAGAGAAAGTAGATCTAGCTGGTCTGTCATAATGTAATAGAGAGAGTCGATCTAGCTGGTCTGTCAGAATATAATAGAGACAGTAGATCTAGCTGGTCTGTCATAATGTAATAGAGACAACAGATCTAGCTGGTCTGTCATAATTCAATAGAGACAGTTGATCTAGCTCGTCTGTCATAATACAATTAAGACAGTAGATCTAGCTGGTCTGTCATAATACAATAGAGACAGTAGATTTAGCTGGTCTGTCATAATATAATAGAGGCAGTAGATCTAGTTTGTCTGTCATGATATAATAGAGACAGTAAATCAAGCTGGTCTGTCATAATTTAATAGAGACAGCAGATCTAGCTGGTCTGTCATCTTTTAATAGAGGCAGTAGATCTAGCTGGTCTGTCAGAATATAATAGAGACAGTAGATCTAGCTGGTCTGTCATAATGTAATAGACACAGCAGATGTTGCTGGTCTGTCATAATATAATAGAGACAGTAGATCTAGCTGGTCTGTCATAAGTCAATGGAGACAAATTATCTATCTAGTCTGTCATAATTCAATAGAGACAGTTGATCTAGCTCGTCTGTCATAATACAATAGAGACAGTAGATTTAGCTGGTCTGTCATAATATAATAGAGACAGTAGATCTAGTTTGTCTGTCATGATATAATAGAGACAGTAAATCAAGCTGGTCTGTCATAATTTAATAGAGACAGCAGATCTAGCTGGTCTGTCATCTTTTAATAGAGGCAGTAGATCTAGCTGGTCTATCATAACATAATAGAGACAGTAGATCGAGCTGTTCTGTCATAATGTAATAGAGACAGCAGATATAGCTGGTCTGTCATAATATAATAGAGACAGTAGATCTAGCTGGTCTGTCATAATATAATAGAGACAGTAGATCTAGCTGGCCTGTCATAATATAATAGAGACAGTAGATCTAGCTGGTCTGTCATAATGTAATAGACACAGCAGATGTTGCTGGTCTGTCATAATATAATAGAGACAGTAGAACTAGCTGGTCTGTCATAAGTCAATGGAGACAGTTGATCTAGCTAGTCTGTCATAGTATAATAGAGACAGTAGATCTAGCTAGTCTATCATAATATAATAGAGACAGTCGATCTAGCTGATCTGTCATAATGTAATAGAGACAACAGATCTAGCTGTTCTGTCATAATTCAATAGAGACAGTTGATCTAGCTCGTCTGTCATAATACAATAGAGACAGTAGATCTAGCTGGTCTGTCATAATACAATAGAGACAGTAGATTTAGCTGGTCTGTCATAATATAATAGAGACAGTAGATCTAGTTTGTCTGTCATAATATAATAGAGACAGAAAATCAAGCTGGTCTGTCATAATATAATAGAGACTGTAGATCTAGCTGGTCTGTCATAAATAATACAGACAGTAGATCTAGCTGGTCTGTCATAATATAATAGAGACAGTAGATCTAGCTGGCCTGTCATAATATAAGAGAGACACAGCGACAGTAGATCTAGCTGGTCTGTCATAATATAATAGAGACAGTAGATCTAGCTGGTATGTCCTAATGTAATAGACACAGCAGATGTTGCTGGTCTGTCATAAGATAATAGAGACCCAGAGACAGTAGATCTAGCTGGTCTGTCATAATATAATAGAGACAGTAGATCTAGCTGGTCTGTCATAATGTAATAGACACAGCAGATGTTGCTGGTCTGTCATAATATAATAGAAACAGTAGATCTAGCTGGTCTGTCATAAGTCAACGGAGACAAATGATCTATCTAGTCTGTCATAATATAATAGAGACAGTAGATCTAGCTGGTCTCTCATAATATAATAGAGATAGTAGATCTAGCTGGTCTGTCATAATATAATAGAGACAGCAGATTTAGCTGGTCTGTCATAATATAATAGAGACAGTAGATCTAGTTTGTCTGTCATAATATAATAGAGACAGTAAATCAGGCTGGTCTGTCATAATTTAATAGAGAGCAGATCTAGCTGGTCTGTCTTCTTTTAATAGAGGCAGTAGATCTAGCTGGTCTATCATAATATAATAGAGACAGTAGCTCTAGCTGGTCTGTCATAATGTAATAGAGACAGTAGATCTAGCTGGTCTGTCATAATATAATAGAGACAGTAGATCTAGTTGGTCTGTCATAATATACTAGAGACAATAAATCTAGCTGGTCTGTCATAATATAATAGAGACAGTAGATCTAGCTGGTCTGTCATAATATAATACAGACAGTAGATCTAGCTGGTCTGTCATAATATAATAGAGACAGTAGATCTAGCTGGTCTGTCATAATATAATAGAGACAGTAGATCTAGCTGGCCTGTCATAATATAATAGAGACCCAGAGACAGTAGATCTAGCTGGTCTGTCATAATACAATAGAGAAAGTAGATCTAGCTGGTCTGTCATAACGTAATAGACACAGCAGATGTTGCTGGTCTGTCATAATATAATAGAGACAGTAGATATAGCTGGTCTGTCATAATATAATAGAGACAGTAGCTCTAGCTGGTCTGTCATAATGTAATAGAGACAGTAGATCTAGTTGGTATGTCATAATATAATAGAGACAATAAATCTAGCTGGTCTGTCATAATTTAATAGAGACAGCAGATCTAGCTGGTCTGCCATAGTATAATAGAGCCAGTAGATCTAGCTGGTCTGTCATAATATAATAGAGACAGTAGATCTAGCTGGTCTGTCATAATATAATACAGACAGTAGATATAGCTGGTCTGTCATAATATAATAGAGACAGTAGATCTAGCTGGTCTGTCATAATATAATAGAGACAGTAGATCTAGCTGGCCTGTCATAATATAATAGAGACCCAGAGACAGTAGATCTAGCTGGTCTGTCATAATATAATAGAGAAAGTAGATCTAGCTGGTCTGTCATAATGTAATAGAGAGAGTCGATCTAGCTGGTCTGTCAGAATATAATAGAGACAGTAGATCTAGCTGGTCTGTCATAATGTAATAGAGACAACAGATCTAGCTGGTCTGTCATAATTCAATAGAGACAGTTGATCTAGCTCGTCTGTCATAATACAATTAAGACAGTAGATCTAGCTGGTCTGTCATAATACAATAGAGACAGTAGATTTAGCTGGTCTGTCATAATATAATAGAGGCAGTAGATCTAGTTTGTCTGTCATGATATAATAGAGACAGTAAATCAAGCTGGTCTGTCATAATTTAATAGAGACAGCAGATCTAGCTGGTCTGTCATCTTTTAATAGAGGCAGTAGATCTAGCTGGTCTGTCAGAATATAATAGAGACAGTAGATCTAGCTGGTCTGTCATAATGTAATAGACACAGCAGATGTTGCTGGTCTGTCATAATATAATAGAGACAGTAGATCTAGCTGGTCTGTCATAAGTCAATGGAGACAAATTATCTTTCTAGTCTGTCATAATTCAATAGAGACAGTTGATCTAGCTCGTCTGTCATAATACAATAGAGACAGTAGATTTAGCTGGTCTGTCATAATATAATAGAGACAGTAGATCTAGTTTGTCTGTCATGATATAATAGAGACAGTAAAACAAGCTGGTCTGTCATAATTTAATAGAGACAGCAGATCTAGCTGGTCTGTCATCTTTTAATAGAGGCAGTAGATCTAGCTGGTCTATCATAACATAATAGAGACAGTAGATCTAGCTGTTCTGTCATAATGTAATAGAGACAGCAGATATAGCTGGTCTGTCATAATATAATAGAGACAGTAGATCTAGCTGGTCTGTCATAATATAATAGAGACAGTAGATCTAGCTGGCCTGTCATAATATAATAGAGACAGTAGATCTAGCTGGTCTGTCATAATGTAATAGACACAGCAGATGTTGCTGGTCTGTCATAATATAATAGAGACAGTAGAACTAGCTGGTCTGTCATAAGTCAATGGAGACAGTTGATCTAGCTAGTCTGTCATAGTATAATAGAGACAGTAGATCTAGCTAGTCTATCATAATATAATAGAGACAGTCGATCTAGCTGATCTGTCATAATGTAATAGAGACAACAGATCTAGCTGTTCTGTCATAATTCAATAGAGACAGTTGATCTAGCTCGTCTGTCATAATACAATAGAGACAGTAGATCTAGCTGGTCTGTCATAATACAATAGAGACAGTAGATTTAGCTGGTCTGTCATAATATAATAGAGACAGTAGATCTAGTTTGTCTGTCATAATATAATAGAGACAGAAAATCAAGCTGGTCTGTCATAATATAATAGAGACTGTAGATCTAGCTGGTCTGTCATAAATAATACAGACAGTAGATCTAGCTGGTCTGTCATAATATAATAGAGACAGTAGATCTAGCTGGCCTGTCATAATATAAGAGAGACACAGCGACAGTAGATCTAGCTGGTCTGTCATAATATAATAGAGACAGTAGATCTAGCTGGTATGTCCTAATGTAATAGACACAGCAGATGTTGCTGGTCTGTCATAAGATAATAGAGACCCAGAGACAGTAGATCTAGCTGGTCTGTCATAATATAATAGAGACAGTAGATCTAGCTGGTCTGTCATAATGTAATAGACACAGCAGATGTTGCTGGTCTGTCATAATATAATAGAAACAGTAGATCTAGCTGGTCTGTCATAAGTCAACGGAGACAAATGATCTATCTAGTCTGTCATAATATAATAGAGACAGTAGATCTAGCTGGTCTCTCATAATATAATAGAGATAGTAGATCTAGCTGGTCTGTCATAATATAATAGAGACAGCAGATTTAGCTGGTCTGTCATAATATAATAGAGACAGTAGATCTAGTTTGTCTGTCATAATATAATAGAGACAGTAAATCAGGCTGGTCTGTCATAATTTAATAGAGAGCAGATCTAGCTGGTCTGTCTTCTTTTAATAGAGGCAGTAGATCTAGCTGGTCTATCATAATATAATAGAGACAGTAGCTCTAGCTGGTCTGTCATAATGTAATAGAGACAGTAGATCTAGCTGGTCTGTCATAATATAATAGAGACAGTAGATCTAGTTGGTCTGTCATAATATACTAGAGACAATAAATCTAGCTGGTCTGTCATAATATAATAGAGACAGTAGATCTAGCTGGTCTGTCATAATATAATACAGACAGTAGATCTAGCTGGTCTGTCATAATATAATAGAGACAGTAGATCTAGCTGGTCTGTCATAATATAATAGAGACAGTAGATCTAGCTGGCCTGTCATAATATAATAGAGACCCAGAGACAGTAGATCTAGCTGGTCTGTCATAATACAATAGAGAAAGTAGATCTAGCTGGTCTGTCATAACGTAATAGACACAGCAGATGTTGCTGGTCTGTCATAATATAATAGAGACAGTAGATATAGCTGGTCTGTCATAAGTCAATGGAGACAGTTGATCTAGCTGGTCTGTCATAATTCAATAGAGACAGTTGATCTAGCTCGTCTGTCATAATACAATAGAGCCAGTAGAACTAGCTGGTCTGTCATAATATAATAGAGCCAGTAGATCTAGCTGGTCTGTCATAGTATAATAGAGCCAGTAGATCTAGCTGGTCTGTCATAATATAATAGAGACAGTAGATCTAGCTGGCCTGTCATAATATAATAGAGACCCAGAGACAGTAGATCTAGCTGGTCTGTCATAATATAATAGAGAAAGTAGATCTAGCTGGTCTGTCATAATGTAATAGAGACAGTCGATCTAGCTGGTCTGTCAGAATATAATAGAGACAGTAGATCTAGCTGGTCTGTCATAATGTAATAGAGACAACAGATCTAGCTGGTCTGTCATAATTCAATAGAGACAGTTGATCTAGCTCGTCTGTCATAATACAATTAAGACAGTAGATCTAGCTGGTCTGTCATAATACAATAGAGACAGTAGATTTAGCTGGTCTGTCATAATATAATAGAGGCAGTAGATCTAGTTTGTCTGTCATGATATAATAGAGACAGTAAATCAAGCTGGTCTGTCATAATTTAATAGAGACAGCAGATCTAGCTGGTCTGTCATCTTTTAATAGAGGCAGTAGATCTAGCTGGTCTGTCAGAATATAATAGAGACAGTAGATCTAGCTGGTCTGTCATAATGTAATAGACACAGCAGATGTTGCTGGTCTGTCATAATATAATAGAGACAGTAGATCTAGCTGGTCTGTCATAAGTCAATGGAGACAAATTATCTATCTAGTCTGTCATAATTCAATAGAGACAGTTGATCTAGCTCGTCTGTCATAATACAATAGAGACAGTAGATTTAGCTGGTCTGTCATAATATAATAGAGACAGTAGATCTAGTTTGTCTGTCATGATATAATAGAGACAGTAAATCAAGCTGGTCTGTCATAATTTAATAGAGACAGCAGATCTAGCTGGTCTGTCATCTTTTAATAGAGGCAGTAGATCTAGCTGGTCTATCATAACATAATAGAGACAGTAGATCTAGCTGTTCTGTCATAATGTAATAGAGACAGCAGATATAGCTGGTCTGTCATAATATAATAGAGACAGTAGATCTAGCTGGTCTGTCATAATATAATAGAGACAGTAGATCTAGCTGGCCTGTCATAATATAATAGAGACAGTAGATCTAGCTGGTCTGTCATAATGTAATTGACACAGCAGATGTTGCTGGTCTGTCATAATATAATAGAGACAGTAGATCTAGCTGGTCTGTCATAAGTCAATGGAGACAGTTGATCTAGCTAGTCTGTCATAGTATAATAGAGACAGTAGATCTAGCTAGTCTATCATAATATAATAGAGACAGTCGATCTAGCTGGTCTGTCATAATGTAATAGAGACAACAGATCTAGCTGTTCTGTCATAATTCAATAGAGACAGTTGATCTAGCTCGTCTGTCATAATGCAATAGAGACAGTAGATCTAGCTGGTCTGTCATAATACAATAGAGACAGTAGATTTAGCTGGTCTGTCATAATATAATAGAGACAGTAGATCTAGTTTGTCTGTCATAATATAATAGAGACAGAAAATCAAGCTGGTCTGTCATAATATAATAGGGACTGTAGATCTAGCTGGTCTGTCATAAATAATACAGACAGTAGATCTAGCTGGTCTGTCATAATATAATAGAGACAGTAGATCTAGCTGGCCTGTCATAATATAAGAGAGACACAGCGACAGTAGATCTAGCTGGTCTGTCATAATATAATAGAGACAGTAGATCTAGCTGGTATGTCCTAATGTAATAGACACAGCAGATGTTGCTGGTCTGTCATAAGATAATAGAGACCCAGAGACAGTAGATCTAGCTGGTCTGTCATAATATAATAGAGACAGTAGATCTAGCTGGTCTGTCATAATGTAATAGACACAGCAGATGTTGCTGGTCTGTCATAATATAATAGAAACAGTAGATCTAGCTGGTCTGTCATAAGTCAACGGAGACAAATGATCTATCTAGTCTGTCATAATATAATAGAGACAGTAGATCTAGCTGGTCTCTCATAATATAATAGAGATAGTAGATCTAGCTGGTCTGTCATAATATAATAGAGACAGCAGATTTAGCTGGTCTGTCATAATATAATAGAGACAGTAGATCTAGTTTGTCTGTCATAATATAATAGAGACAGTAAATCAAGCTGGTCTGTCATAATTTAATAGAGACAGCAGATCTAGCTGGTCTGTCTTCTTTTAATAGAGGCAGTAGATCTAGCTGGTCTATCATAATATAATAGAGACAGTAGCTCTAGCTGGTCTGTCATAATGTAATAGAGACAGTAGATCTAGCTGGTCTGTCATAATATAATAGAGACAGTAGATCTAGTTGGTCTGTCATAATATACTAGAGACAATAAATCTAGCTGGTCTGTCATAATATAATAGAGACAGTAGATCTAGCTGGTCTGTCATAATATAATACAGACAGTAGATCTAGCTGGTCTGTCATAATATAATAGAGACAGTAGATCTAGCTGGTCTGTCATAATATAATAGAGACAGTAGATCTAGCTGGCCTGTCATAAAATAATAGAGACCCAGAGACAGTAGATCTAGCTGGTCTGTCATAATACAATAGAGAAAGTAGATCTAGCTGGTCTGTCATAACGTAATAGACACAGCAGATGTTGCTGGTCTGTCATAATATAATAGAGACAGTAGATATAGCTGGTCTGTCATAAGTCAATGGAGACAGTTGATCTAGCTGGTCTGTCATAAATCAATAGAGACAGTTGATCTAGCTCGTCTGTCATAATACAATAGAGACAGTAGATCTAGCTGCTCTGTCATAATGTAATAGAGACAGCAGATATAGCTGGTCTGTCATAATATAATAGAGCCAGTAGATCTAGCTGGTCTGTCATAATACAATATAGACAGTAGATCTAGCTCGTCTGTCATAATATAATAGAGACAGTAGATCTAGTTTGTCTGTCATAATATAATAGAGACAGTAAATCAAGCTGGTCTGTCATAATTTAATAGCGACAGCAGATCTAGCTGGTCTGTCATCTTTTAATAGAGGCAGTAGATCTAGCTGGTCTATCATAATATAATAGAGACAGTAGCTCTAGCTGGTCTGTCATAATGTAATAGAGACAGTAGATCTAGCTGATCTGTCATATTATAATAGAGACAGTAGATCTAGTTGGTCTGTCATAATATAATAGAGACAATAAATCTAGCTGGTCTGTCATAATTTAATAGAGACAGCAGATCTAGCTGGTCTGCCATAGTATAATAGAGCCAGTAGATCTAGCTGGTCTGTCATAATATAATACAGACAGTAGATCTAGCTGGTCTGTCATAATATAATAGAGACAGTAGATCTAGCTGGTCTGTCATAATATAATAGAGACAGTAGATCTAGCTGGCCTGTCATAATATAATAGAGACCCAGAGACAGTAGATCTAGCTGGTCTGTCATAATATAATAGAGAAAGTAGATCTAGCTGGTCTGTCATAATGTAATAGACACAGCAGATGTTGCTGGTCTGTCATAATATAATAGAGACAGTAGATATAGCTGGTCTGTCATAAGTCAATGGAGACAGTTGATCTAGCTAGTCTGTCATAATATAATAGAGACAGTGGCTCTAGCTGGACTATCATAATATAATAGAGACAGTAGATCTAGCTGGTCTGTCATAATGTAATAGAGACAACAGATCTAGCTGGTCTGTCATAATTCAATAGAGACAGTTGATCTAGCTCGTCTGTCATAATACAATAGAGACAGTAGATCTAGCTGCTCTGTCATAATGTAATAGAGACAGCAGATATAGCTGGTCTGTCATAATATAATAGAGCCAGTAGATCTAGCTGGTCTGTCATAATACAATATAGACAGTAGATCTAGCTCGTCTGTCATAATATAATAGAGACAGTAGATCTAGCTGGTCTGTCATAATATAATAGAGACAGTAGATCTAGTTGGTCTGTCATAATATAATAGAGACAGTAAATCTAGCTGGTCTGTCATAATTTAATAGAGACAGCAGATCTAGCTGGTCTGTCATAATATAATAGAGCCAGTAGATCTAGCTGGTCTGTCATAGTATAATAGAGCCAGTAGATCTAGCTGGTCTGTCAAAATATACTAGAGACAGTAGATCTAGCTGGTCTGTCATAATATAATATAGACAGTAGATCTAGCAGGTCTTTCAAATTATAATAGAGACAGTATATCTAGCTGGTCTGTCATAATATAATAGAGTCAGTAGATCTAGCTGGCCTGTCATAATACAATAGAGACATAGAGACAGTAAATCTAGCTGGTCTGTCATATTATAATACAGACAGTAGATCTAGCTGGTCTGTCATAATATAATAGAGACCTCGAGACAGTAGATCTAGCTGGTCTGTCATAATATAATAGAGACAGTAGATCTAGCTGGTATGTCATAATATAATAGAGACAGTAGATCTAGCTGGTCTGTCATAATATAACAGAGACAGTAGATCTAGTTGGTCTGTCATAATATAATAGAGACAGTAAATCTAGCTGGTCTGTCATAATTTTATAGAGACAGCAGATCTAGCTGGTCTGTCATAGTATAATAGAGCCAGTAGATCTAGCTGGTCTGTCATATGATAATAGAGCCAGTAGATCTAGCTGGTCTGTCATATTATAATAGAGCCAGTAGATCTAGCTGGTCTGTCAAAATATACTAGAGACAGTAAATCTAGTTGGTCTGTCATAATATAATAGAGACAGTAAATCTAGCTGGTCTGTCATAATTTAATGGAGACAGCAGATCTAGCTGGTCTGTCATAGTATAATAGAGCCAGTAGATCTAGCTGGTCTGTCATAATATAATAGAGCCAGTAGATCTAGCTGGTCTGTCATAGTATAATAGAGACAGTAGATCTAGTTGGTCTGTCATAATATACTAGAGACAATAAATCTAGCTGGTCTGTCATAATATAATAGAGACAGTAGATCTAGCTGGTCTGTCATAATATAATACAGACAGTAGATCTAGCTGGTCTGTCATAATATAATAGAGACAGTAGATCTAGCTGGTCTGTCATAATATAATAGAGACAGTAGATCTAGCTGGCCTGTCATAAAATAATAGAGACCCAGAGACAGTAGATCTAGCTGGTCTGTCATAATACAATAGAGAAAGTAGATCTAGCTGGTCTGTCATAACGTAATAGACACAGCAGATGTTGCTGGTCTGTCATAATATAATAGAGACAGTAGATATAGCTGGTCTGTCATAAGTCAATGGAGACAGTTGATCTAGCTGGTCTGTCATAATTCAATAGAGACAGTTGATCTAGCTCGTCTGTCATAATACAATAGAGACAGTAGATCTAGCTGCTCTGTCATAATGTAATAGAGACAGCAGATATAGCTGGTCTGTCATAATATAATAGAGCCAGTAGATCTAGCTGGTCTGTCATAATACAATATAGACAGTAGATCTAGCTCGTCTGTCATAATATAATAGAGACAGTAGATCTAGCTGGTCTGTCATAATATAATAGAGACAGTAGATCTAGTTGGTCTGTCATAATATAATAGAGACGGTAAATCTAGCTGGTCTGTCATAATTTAATAGAGACAGCAGATCTAGCTGGTCTGTCATAGTATAATAGAGCCAGTAGATCTAGCTGGTCTGTCATAATATAATAGAGCCAGTAGATCTAGCTGGTCTGTCATAGTATAATAGAGCCAGTAGATCTAGCTGGTCTGTCAAAATATACTAGAGACAGTAGATCTAGCTGGTCTGTCATAATATAATAGAGACAGTAGATCTAGTTTGTCTGTCATAATATAATAGAGACAGTAAATCAAGCTGGTCTGTCATAATTTAATAGCGACAGCAGATCTAGCTGGTCTGTCATCTTTTAATAGAGGCAGTAGATCTAGCTGGTCTATCATAATATAATAGAGACAGTAGCTCTAGCTGGTCTGTCATAATGTAATAGAGACAGTAGATCTAGCTGATCTGTCATATTATAATAGAGACAGTAGATCTAGTTGGTCTGTCATAATATAATAGAGACAATAAATCTAGCTGGTCTGTCATAATTTAATAGAGACAGCAGATCTAGCTGGTCTGCCATAGTATAATAGAGCCAGTAGATCTAGCTGGTCTGTCATAATATAATACAGACAGTAGATCTAGCTGGTCTGTCATAATATAATAGAGACAGTAGATCTAGCTGGTCTGTCATAATATAATAGAGACAGTAGATCTAGCTGGCCTGTCATAATATAATAGAGACCCAGAGACAGTAGATCTAGCTGGTCTGTCATAATATAATAGAGAAAGTAGATCTAGCTGGTCTGTCATAATGTAATAGACACAGCAGATGTTGCTGGTCTGTCATAATATAATAGAGACAGTAGATATAGCTGGTCTGTCATAAGTCAATGGAGACAGTTGATCTAGCTAGTCTGTCATAATATAATAGAGACAGTGGCTCTAGCTGGACTATCATAATATAATAGAGACAGTAGATCTAGCTGGTCTGTCATAATGTAATAGAGACAACAGATCTAGCTGGTCTGTCATAATTCAATAGAGACAGTTGATCTAGCTCGTCTGTCATAATACAATAGAGACAGTAGATCTAGCTGCTCTGTCATAATGTAATAGAGACAGCAGATATAGCTGGTCTGTCATAATATAATAGAGCCAGTAGATCTAGCTGGTCTGTCATAATACAATATAGACAGTAGATCTAGCTCGTCTGTCATAATATAATAGAGACAGTAGATCTAGCTGGTCTGTCATAATATAATAGAGACAGTAGATCTAGTTGGTCTGTCATAATATAATAGAGACAGTAAATCTAGCTGGTCTGTCATAATTTAATAGAGACAGCAGATCTAGCTGGTCTGTCATAATATAATAGAGCCAGTAGATCTAGCTGGTCTGTCATAGTATAATAGAGCCAGTAGATCTAGCTGGTCTGTCAAAATATACTAGAGACAGTAGATCTAGCTGGTCTGTCATAATATAATATAGACAGTAGATCTAGCAGGTCTTTCAAATTATAATAGAGACAGTATATCTAGCTGGTCTGTCATAATATAATAGAGTCAGTAGATCTAGCTGGCCTGTCATAATACAATAGAGACATAGAGACAGTAAATCTAGCTGGTCTGTCATATTATAATACAGACAGTAGATCTAGCTGGTCTGTCATAATATAATAGAGACCTCGAGACAGTAGATCTAGCTGGTCTGTCATAATATAATAGAGACAGTAGATCTAGCTGGTATGTCATAATATAATAGAGACAGTAGATCTAGCTGGTCTGTCATAATATAACAGAGACAGTAGATCTAGTTGGTCTGTCATAATATAATAGAGACAGTAAATCTAGCTGGTCTGTCATAATTTTATAGAGACAGCAGATCTAGCTGGTCTGTCATAGTATAATAGAGCCAGTAGATCTAGCTGGTCTTTCATATGATAATAGAGCCAGTAGATCTAGCTGGTCTGTCATATTATAATAGAGCCAGTAGATCTAGCTGGTCTGTCAAACTATACTAGAGACAGTAAATCTAGTTGGTCTGTCATAATATAATAAAGACAGTAAATCTAGCTGGTCTGTCATAATTTAATGGAGACAGCAGATCTAGCTGGTCTGTCATAGTATAATAGAGCCAGTAGATCTAGCTGGTCTGTCATAATATAATAGAGCCAGTAGATCTAGCTGGTCTGTCATAGTATAATAGAGACAGTAGATCTAGTTGGTCTGTCATAATATACTAGAGACAATAAATCTAGCTGGTCTGTCATAATATAATAGAGACAGTAGATCTAGCTGGTCTGTCATAATATAATACAGACAGTAGATCTAGCTGGTCTGTCATAATATAATAGAGACAGTAGATCTAGCTGGTCTGTCATAATATAATAGAGACAGTAGATCTAGCTGGCCTGTCATAAAATAATAGAGACCCAGAGACAGTAGATCTAGCTGGTCTGTCATAATACAATAGAGAAAGTAGATCTAGCTGGTCTGTCATAACGTAATAGACACAGCAGATGGTGCTGGTCTGTCATAATATAATAGAGACAGTAGATATAGCTGGTCTGTCATAAGTCAATGGAGACAGTTGATCTAGCTGGTCTGTCATAATTCAATAGAGACAGTTGATCTAGCTCGTCTGTCATAATACAATAGAGACAGTAGATCTAGCTGCTCTGTCATAATGTAATAGAGACAGCAGATATAGCTGGTCTGTCATAATATAATAGAGCCAGTAGATCTAGCTGGTCTGTCATAATACAATATAGACAGTAGATCTAGCTCGTCTGTCATAATATAATAGAGACAGTAGATCTAGCTGGTCTGTCATAATATAATAGAGACAGTAGATCTAGTTGGTCTGTCATAATATAATAGAGACGGTAAATCTAGCTGGTCTGTCATAATTTAATAGAGACAGCAGATCTAGCTGGTCTGTCATAGTATAATAGAGCCAGTAGATCTAGCTGGTCTGTCATAATATAATAGAGCCAGTAGATCTAGCTGGTCTGTCATAGTATAATAGAGCCAGTAGATCTAGCTGGTCTGTCAAAATATACTAGAGACAGTAGATCTAGCTGGTCTGTCATAATATAATAGAGACAGTAGATCTAGTTTGTCTGTCATAATATAATAGAGACAGTAGATCTAGCTGATCTGTCATATTATAATAGAGACAGTAGATCTAGTTGGTCTGTCATAATATAATAGAGACAATAAATCTAGCTGGTCTGTCATAATTTAATAGAGACAGCAGATCTAGCTGGTCTGCCATAGTATAATAGAGCCAGTAGATCTAGCTGGTCTGTCATAATATAATAGAGACAGTAGATCTAGCTGGTCTGTCATAATATAATACAGACAGTAGATCTAGCTGGTCTGTCATAATATAATAGAGACAGTAGATCTAGCTGGTCTGTCATAATATAATAGAGACAGTAGATCTAGCTGGCCTGTCATAATATAATAGAGCCAGTAGATCTAGCTGGTCTGTCAAAATATACTAGAGACAGTAGATCTAGCTGGTCTGTCATAATATAATAGAGACAGTAGATCTAGCTGGTCTGTCATAATTCAATAGAGACAGTTGATCTAGCTCGTCTGTCATAATACAATAGAGACAGTAGATCTAGCTGCTCTGTCATAATGTAATAGAGACAGCAGATATAGCTGGTCTGTCATAGTATAATAGAGCCAGTAGATCTAGCTGGTCTGTCAAAATATAATAGAGCCAGTAGCTCTAGCTGGTCTGTCATAGTATAATAGAGCCAGTAGATCTAGCTGGTCTGTCAAAATATACTAGAGACAGTAGATCTAGCTGGTCTGTCATAATATAATAGAGACAGTAGATCTAGCAGGTCTTTCAAATTATAATAGAGACAGTAGATCTAGCTGGTCTGTCATAATATAATAGAGACAGTAGATCTAGCTGGTCTGTCATAATGTAATAGAGACAGTAGATTTAGCTGGTCTGTCATAATATAATAGAGACAGTAAATCTACCTGGTCTATAATAGAGACAGAAAATCAAGCTGGTCTGTCATAATATAATAGAGACTGTAGATCTAGCTGGTCTGTCATAAATAATACAGACAGTAGATCTAGCTGGTCTGTCATAATATAATAGAGACAGTAGATCTAGCTGGCCTGTCATAATATAAGAGAGACACAGCGACAGTAGATCTAGCTGGTCTGTCATAATGTAATAGAGACAGTAGATCTAGCTGGTCTGTCATAATATAATAGAGACAGTAGATCTAGTTGGTCTGTCATAATATACTAGAGACAATAAATCTAGCTGGTCTGTCATAATCTAATAGAGACAGTAGATCTAGCTGGTCTGTCATAATATAATACAGACAGTAGATCTAGCTGGTCTATCATAATATAATAGAGACAGTAGATCTAGCTGGTCTGTCATAATATAATAGAGACAGTAGATCTAGCTGGCCTGTCATAATATAATAGAGACCCAGAGACAGTAGATCTAGCTGGTCTGTCATAATATAATAGAGAAAGTAGATCTAGCTGGTCTGTCATAACGTAATAGACACAGCAGATGTTGCTGGTCTGTCATAATATAATAGAGACAGTAGATATAGCTGGTCTGTCATAAGTCAATGGAGACAGTTGATCTAGCTGGTCTGTCATAATTCAATAGAGACAGTTGATCTAGCTCGTCTGTCATAATACAATAGAGACAGTAGATCTAGCTGCTCTGTCATAATGTAATAGAGACAGCAGATATAGCTGGTCTGTCATAATATAATAGAGCCAGTAGATCTAGCTGGTCTGTCATAATACAATATAGAAAGTAGATCTAGCTCGTCTGTCATAATATAATAGAGACAGTAGATCTAGCTGGTCTTTCAAATTATAATAGACAGTAGATCTAGCTGGTCTGTCATAATATAATAGAGACAGTAGATCTAGCTGGTCTGTCATAATATAATAGAGACAGTAGATCTAGTTGGTCTGTCATAATATAATAGAGACAGTAAATCTAGCTGGTCTGTCATAATTTAATAGAGCCAGTAGATCTAGCTGGTCTGTCAAAATATACTAGAGACAGTAGATCTAGCTGGTCTGTCATAATATAATAGAGACAGTAGATCTAGTTTGTCTGTCATAATATAATAGAGACAGTAAATCAAGCTGGTCTGTCATAATTTAATAGAGACAGCAGATCTAGCTGGTCTGTCATCTTTTAATAGAGGCAGTAGATCTAGCTGGTCTATCATAATATAATAGAGACAGTAGCTCTAGCTGGTCTGTCATAATGTAATAGAGACAGTAGATCTAGCTGGTCTGTCATATTATAATAGAGACAGTAGATCTAGCTGGTCTGCCATAGTATAATAGAGCCAGTAGATCTAGCTGGTCTGTCATAATATAATAGAGACAGTAGATCTAGTTGGTCTGTCATAATATAATAGAGACAGTAAATCTAGCTGGTCTGTCATAATTTAATAGAGACAGCAGATCTAGCTGGTCTGTCATAGTATAATAGAGCCAGTAGATCTAGCTGGTCTGTCATAATATAATAGAGCCAGTAGATCTAGCTGGTCTGTCATAGTATAATAGAGCCAGTAGATCTAGCTGGTCTGTCAAAATATACTAGAGACAGTAGATCTAGCTGGTCTGTCATAATATAATAGAGACAGTAGATCTAATTTGTCTGTCATAATATAATAGAGACAGTAAATCAAGCTGGTCTGTCATAATTTAATAGAGACAGCAGATCTAGCTGGTCTGTCATCTTTTAATAGAGGCAGTAGATCTAGCTGGTCTATCATAATATAATAGAGACAGTAGCTCTAGCTGGTCTGTCATAATGTAATAGAGACAGTAGATCTAGCTGGTCTGTCATATTATAATAGAGACAGTAGATCTAGCTGGTCTGCCATAGTATAATAGAGCCAGTAGATCTAGCTGGTCTGTCATAATATAATAGAGACAGTAGATCTAGCTGGTCTGTCATAATATAATACAGACAGTAGATCTAGCTGGTCTGTCATAATATAATAGAGACAATAAATCTAGCTGGTCTGTCATAATTTAATAGAGACAGCAGATCTAGCTGGTCTGCCATAGTATAATAGAGCCAGTAGATCTAGCTGGTCTGTCATAATATAATAGAGACAGTAGATCTAGCTGGTCTGTCGTAATATAATACAGACAGTAGATCTAGCTGGTCTGTCATAATATAATAGAGACAGTAGATCTAGCTGGTCTGTCATAATATAATAGAGACAGTAGATCTAGCTGGCCTGTCATAATATAATAGAGCCAGTATATCTAGCTGGTCTGTCAAAATATACTAGAGACAGTAGATCTAGCTGGTCTGTCATAATATAATAGAGACAGTAGATCTAGCTGGTCTTTCAAATTATAATAGAGACAGTATATCTAGCTGGTCTGTCATAATATAATAGAGACAGTAGATCTAGCTGGCCTGTCATAATACAATAGAGACACAGAGACAGTAAATCTAGCTGGTCTGTCATATTATAATACAGACAGTAGATCTAGCTGGTCTGTCATAATATAATAGAGACCTCGAGACAGTAGATCTAGCTGGTCTGTCATAATATAATAGAGACAGTAGATCTAGCTGGTATGTCATAATATAATAGAGACAGTAGATCTAGCTGGTCTGTCATAATATAATAGAGACAGTAGATCTAGTTGGTCTGTCATAATATAATAGAGACAGTAAATCTAGCTGGTCTGTCATAATTTAATAGAGACAGCAGATCTAGCTGGTCTGTCATAGTATAATAGAGCCAGTAGATCTAGCTGGTCTGTCATAATATAATAGAGCCAGAAGATCTAGCTGGTCTGTCATAGTATAATAGAGCCAGTAGATCTAGCTGGTCTGTCAAAATATACTAGAGACAGTAGATCTAGCTGGTCTGTCATAATATAATAGAGACAGTAGATCTAGCTGGTCTTTCAAATTATAATAGAGACAGTATATCTAGCTGGTCTGTCATAATATAATAGAGACAGTATATCTAGCTGGCCTGTCATAATACAATAGAGACACAGAGACAGTAAATCTAGCTGGTCTGTCATATTATAATACAGACAGTAGATCTAGCTGGTCTGTCATAATATAATAGAGACCTCGAGACAGTAGATCTAGCTGGTCTGTCATAATATAATAGAGACAGTAGATCTAGCTGGTATGTCATAATTTAATAGAGGCAGTTGATCTAGCTGCTCTGTCATAATATAATAGAGACAGTAGATTTAGCTGGTCTGTCATAATATAATAGAGACAGTAGATCTAGCTGGTCTGTCATAATTCAATAGAGACAGTTGATCTAGCTCGTCTGTCAAAATATAATAGAGCCAGTAGCTCTAGCTGGTCTGTCATAGTATAATAGAGCCAGTAGATCTAGCTGGTCTGTCAAAATATACTAGAGACAGTAGATCTAGCTGGTCTGTCATAATATAATAGAGACAGTAGATCTAGCAGGTCTTTCAAATTATAATAGAGACAGTAGATCTAGCTGGTCTGTCATAATATAATAGAGACAGTAGATCTAGCTGGTCTGTCATAATATAATAGAGACAGTAGATCTAGCTGGTCTGTCATAATATAATAGAGACAGTAGATCTAGCTGGTCTATAATAGAGACAGAAAATCAAGCTGGTCTGTCATAATATAATAGAGACTGTAGATCTAGCTGGTCTGTCATAAATAATACAGACAGTAGATCTAGCTGGTCTGTCATAATATAATAGAGACAGTAGATCTAGCTGGTCTGTCATAATATAATAGAGACAGTAGATCTAGGTGGCCTGTCATAATATAATAGAGACCCAGAGACAGTAGATCTAGCTGGTCTGTCATAATATAATAGAGAAAGTAGATCTAGCTGGTCTGTCATAACGTAATAGACACAGCAGATGTTGCTGGTCTGTCATAATATAATAGAGACAGTAGATATAGCTGGTCTGTCATAAGTCAATGGAGACAGTTGATCTAGCTGGTCTGTCATAATTCAATAGAGACAGTTGATCTAGCTCGTCTGTCATAATACAATAGAGACAGTAGATCTAGCTGCTCTGTCATAATGTAATAGAGACAGCAGATATAGCTGGTCTGTCATAATATAATAGAGCCAGTAGATCTAGCTGGTCTGTCATAATACAATATAGAAAGTAGATCTAGCTCGTCTGTCATAATATAATAGAGACAGTAGATCTAGCAGGTCTTTCAAATTATAATAGAGACAGTAGATCTAGCTGGTCTGTCATAATATAATAGAGACAGTAGATCTAGCTGGTCTGTCATAATGTAATAGAGACAGTAGATTTATCTGGTCTGTCATAATATAATAGAGACAGTAGATCTAGCTGGTCTATAATAGAGACAGAAAATCAAGCTGGTCTGTCATAATATAATAGAGACTGTAGATCTAGCTGGTCTGTCATAAAT